>NC_134354.1:542135837-542193337 GCF_048569485.1 Anomaloglossus baeobatrachus | reverse complement strand
AAAGGGCGGGAGGTCCCAGCCGGAAACTCTCCTGACCTGCCCGCATGTGCTCAGAAAGGGGTGACGTCACTGGGTCAGAGCGGGAGGTATGAAAGAGTGTGTGCGGATACACCAGTCAAAAAGCCAACGCGTTTCAAAGGATTGTAATACTTCTTCCTCAGGGATGTTTACATCTCCTCAGGTCTAAGGACTACCAATCCGGTTTTACAAATCGCTATCTGGATACTCCAGTCAATACCTCTTTCGAGGGATTTTTTTTTAATTCCAACTAATTTATTAGAAAATAAAGTAGATATATTTTTAATATAACTTAGTTTCTAACGTGGCGTTTGTTTCTACATCAGGTATCCATGCCACTTACATCCGACCCCTTCAACTTAGTGAGCATGGTAGTCTCCAAGTATTAATGCTTTAATAACAACAACAATAGCTTACCCTGGATTCACTGTCTAGAAGACATCGAGAAATGATGGTGTCTAAGAACACCTCGTGAGCAGCAATGATGTGATCCAAGTCCTGCGCTTGTTGTACTTTATTCCACAACTCATCCCAAGAACATTCTAGAACCTAAGGAAACCAAAAGGATAATCACATGTCTATTTAGAAGAAAAAATGCAACCAATAAATAAACCAAATCTGGAGAAAAACAATCATGTACCTCAAATGTGATGTAATACTGCATCTGATGAATGAAATGAACCATTTCTGAAGCCAGGACGTGACACTGATGAAGCACCCCAGAGAGCTCTGTAATGGAAATGAATAATACAAATATGAATAATGGGAAATCGCACAAGTCCTAAAGAGGGCTGATCATTTGTGAGAGAAACTAAGTCATCGCATATAAAAAGAAGACTTTTCTAAACAGGTTTAATTAAGGGCCCAGACTGCTAAAATAAGAGAATAAGAAAGAGAATGTTACATCAGAAGTACCTATTGTTTGAATCAGCTTTTTATGCTAAGTAGATTTTGGAAAAATTGTAGCCAATAATTTTCATATCAAAATCAAAATAAAAAAAAAAAAAAAAAATCAGAAATCTTTCAGTTTCTACATTGACCAATTCAGCTATTCAAGATTTCTACCTTCTGATTTGTTTTTTAGTAGAATTTTTGGAAGTCTAACTATCCTCACAGGCAGGATTATGGTGTCAGGTAAAACCTCTACAGCCAACGTAAGGCTATGTTTACACAGGGCTTTTTTTGGGAATTTTTTTTTCCTGACCAAAACCTGATCTTGTGGCAGGAAATCTCAGTTGAGTCATCTGCGTTTTTCCATGCATTTTTAGAGGCGTTTTTGCTGCAGATTGTTTTTTTTTTCTACAAAATGGGTTGTATCAATGAAAAAACGCAGCAAATCAGCAGCAAAGAATTGACATGCTCATTGTTTAAAAACCTGACCAAAAACGCAGGTATTTGACAAAACAGTCAGGAAAAAAACCTGATGTGTGTGTGTGTGCATGAGATTTCAGAAATCTCAGACTTTGCTGGGACTGTAAAAGCAGCTTTTTATTAACAATGGATTTGCATAAAACCAAGGCAAATCTGCAGCTAAAAAACACAGCAAAAACATACCAAAAAAGCCCTAAAGGCCCCTTTACGCACTGCAACATCGCTAGCGATATCGCTGTAACGTCACCGGTTTTGTGACGCAATAGCGACCTCCCCAGCGACATTGCAGTGTGTGAAACACATCAGCGACCTGGCCCCTGCTGTGAGGATGCTGATCGATACAAATCTTTTTCAGGACCATTTTTTGGTCCTTTGTTTCCCGCTGAGCAGCATGCATCCGTGTGTTTGACACCGTTACAACGACTTCATTAGCAACTTCCCTTTCAAATAGCTGCTTTGACACGTCCCCAATGACTAGCTCGGTCGTTCTGCAGGTCCAGGATCACTAGAAAGTCTCTAAACGCTGCTACGTCGTTGGCCAGGTATGTCTGTTTGACAGCTCACCCGCGACTCACCAGAGACTTTGTAGCGATCCCGGCCAGGTTGGGATCGCTGGTGGGATCGCTAGAAAGTCTCAGTGTGTAAAGGGGCCTCAACACAGGATCCACCATTCACAATTGGTAATGTCACAGATCCCTCTGCTTCCCTTCTCTTCACACTAATCTTTGCACCTGTTTATTAGACACTACAATACAAAAGATAAGGTCTGAGTCAATCTTTCTATATTGAGGCATCTAATCAGCTCGTTAATCAGGGTGAGGGAAAAGGAGCTGTAAGAACTGCAATATACCCACTGTGAACTAGTGTTAACAGACTTCACCCACTCTGCATGGAGCAGACTCATGAGCCCACTTCACAAAGCGACAGCGCACAGCCACCGTACATGCACAGCATTGGTTATTAAAGACCACCAACCAGCAGGATTTTCATATATAAAGTAAAGCCAGTGTTATACTGGCGCTAGGATGCTGAATGTAAACATACCTTTTGTTCGGAGATTGGAGGTTTTACTTCAGAAATATTTGCAAGTTAAATTACAGAAATGTACTGCTATTAGATTGACTAGAAGGTGGCCCGATTCAACGCATCGGGTATTCTAGAATTTACGTATTGTGTAGTTCATGTATGATTTTTGTTATATATATATATATATATATATATATATATAGATGTTGTTGTGTGTAGTTACCAAGTGTTTGTGTAGGGCGCTGTACATGTTCTGGGTGTTGTCTGGGTGTGGCGGGGGGTGAGAGCGGTGTTGTATGTGTGTTGCGTGTGTTGCATTGTTTGTGGAGCGCTGTGTGTCTGTAGCGTTGTGTGTGTGTGTTGTGCGGTTTGTGTGTGTGTGGTGTGTTTTGGGGGGGGGGAGGTATGTTTTGTGCAATGTGTGTGTTGTGCGGTATGTGCGTATATTTGTGTGTGCCGCGGTGTTTGTGTGTTGGGTGTTGTGTGTGTGCAGCGTTGTCTGTGTGTGTGGGTGTCTGTGTAGGGCAGTTGTTTGTGGTTCCCAGTGTGTGTGTGGTGTGTTGTGCAGTGCGCGCGCGTGTGTGTGTGTGTGTGTGTGTGTGTGTGTGTGTGTGTGTGTGTGTGTGTGTGTGTGTGTGTGTGTTGGGGGGAGGTGTGCACTTCCCATCGTGCTCCATCCCCCATGCAGCGCACTCCCCATCGTGCTCCATCCCCCATGCAGCGCACTCCCCATCGTGCTCCATCCCCTATGCTGCGCACCCCCCATCGTGCTCCATCTCCCATGCTGCGCACTCCCAAACGTGCTCCATCCGCCATGCTGCGCACTCCCAAACGTGCTCCATCCACCATGCTGCGCACTCCCAAACGTGCTCCATCCGCCATACTCCGCACTCCCCATCGTGCTCCATCCCCCATGCTGTGCACTCCCAAACGTGCTCCATCCGCCATACTCCGCACTCCCTATCGTGCTCCATCTCCCATGCTGTGCACTCCCAAACATGCTCCATCCGCCATGCTGCGCACTCGCAAACGTGCTCCATCCACCATGCTGCGCACTCGCAAACGTGCTCCATCCGCCATGCTGCGCACTCCCAAACGTGCTCCATCCGCCATACTCCGCACTCCCCATCGTGCTCCATCCCCTATGCTGCGCACCCCCCATCGTGCTCCATCTCCCATGCTGCGCACTCCCAAACATGCTCCATCCGCCATGCTGCGCACTCCCAAACGTGCTCCATCCGCCATGCTGCGCACTCCCAAACGTGCTCCATCCGCCATGCTGCGCACTCCCAAACGTGGTCCATCCGCCATGATGCGCACTCCCAAACGTGGTCCATCCGCCATGATGCGCACTCCCAAACGTGCTCCATCCGCCATACTCCGCACTCCCCATCGTGCTGCATCCCCCATGCTGCGCGCTCCCAAACGTGCTCCATCCGCCATGCTGCGCACTCCCAAACGTGCTCCATCCGCCATGCTGCGCACTCCCAAACGTGCTCCATCCGCCATGCTGCGCACTCCCAAACGTGCTCCATCCGCCATGCTGCGCACTCCCAAACGTGGTCCATCCGCCATGCTGCGCACTCCCAAACGTGGTCCATCCGCCATGCTGCGCACTCCCAAATGTGGTCCATCCGCCATGCTGCGCACTCCCAAACGTGCTCCATCCGCCATGCTGCGCACTCCCAAACGTGCTCCATCCGCCATGCTGCGCACTCCCAAACGTGCTCCATCCCCCATGCTGCGCACCCCCCCCATCGTGCTCCATCCCCCATGCTGCACCAGCCTCTCTCCTCCCAGCATCAGCCTCTCTGTCCCCAGCATCAGCCTCTCTGTCCCCAGCATCAGCCTCTCTGTCCCCAGCATCAGCCTCTCTGTCCCCAGCATCAGCCTCTCTCCTCCTAGCATCAGCCTTTTCTGTCCCCAGCATCAGCCTCTCTCCTCCCAGCATCAGCCTTTTTTGTCCCTAGCATCAGCCTCTCTCCTCCCAGCATCAGCCTCTCTCCTCCCAGCATCAGCCTCTCTCCTCCCAGCATCAGCCTCTCTCCTCCCAGCATCAGCCTCTCTCCTCCCAGCCTACCCCAGCCTCAGCCTCCCCCAGCATCAGCATCAGCCTCTCTCCTCCCAGCATCAGCCTTTTCTGTCCCCAGCATCAGCCTCTCTCCTCCCAGCCTACCCCAGCCTCAGCATCAGCCTCTCTCCTCCCAGCCTACCCCAGCCTCAGCCTCCCCCAGCCTCAGCCTCCTCCAGCATCAGCCTCTCTCCTCCCAGCATCAGCCTCTCTCTTCCCAGCATCAGCCTCTCTTCTCCCAGCCTACCCCAGCCTCAGCCTCCCCCAGCATCAGCCTCTCTCCTCCCAGCATCAGCCTTTTCGGTCCCCAGCATCAGCCTCTCTCCTCCCAGCCTACCCCAGCCTCAGCCTCCCTTCTCTCAGCCTCCCCATCCCAGCCTTCCCCAGGATCAGCCTCTCTCCTCCCAGCCTCCTCCAGCACGCCGTGCTCCTCTGCCGACACTCACAGATCCGATCGCATACACTCACACACACCCGATCGCATACACTCACACACACCCGATCGCATACACTCACACACACCCGATCGCATACACGCACACACACACATTGACGATATTACACATACGCGCTCATACTCACAACATCCGGAGATACCACATGCTTCTGGCCATGTGATCCTCCGGCAGGTCCTGGAAGCTCACAGCACAGTATCGCCGCCGAGAAGCAAGCGATATCCCAGGATGTTGTGAGTGTGTGGATGCGATGTGATGTGTGTGTGAGTGTGATCTGATGTGTGTGTGTGTGTATGTGTGTGCATGTTCCGCCGCTGCAGGACCTTGATGCGCTGGTAACTATGCTACCATGGTTACCAGCGCATCTCGTCCCCCGCTCGCACGGGAGCCCACACCAGCATACGCCAGCCAGCCCCAGCAATGCGAGGGTATGTGTCGGCTGGTTTGGCGGCGTACGCTGATGTGGGCTACCAGGGGTACAGTACTCACCTGGTAGTCGTGGCTCCGTGACCGTGTCGGTTCGGGGAATGCGTGGGGGGGTGGGGCCAGAGCTGGCAAGCATTGCGTGAGGGGGGCGGGGCGTGGCAGAGTTGCCAATGCCTGCAGGGTGCCGGGGCGAGAGGCCAATCTGTGGGGGGGGGGGCAGCCTGGGCGAGCGGCCTATCCGTGCGGGGGGGCGGGGCCATGGCGAGCCCAGCGGCCAATCAGCTTTGTGTCACCGTAAGGACACAATTTTGGAGCAAGACAGACAGACAGACAGACAGACAGAATAAGGCAATTATATATATAGATAGGTGCTACAGAATATCTAATAGGTGGGTTGGGTTTTGCTATATATTCCCACCCCTGTCTGCCTGGTCTTGGTAAATGTTAGACTGTATGGGCTGCATTTCGAACACGCCCCTATCAAGAGACAGAAATGACTCATACCCGGAAGGAGGCCATACAGTTTAGCATCTACGAAGGCCAGGAAAGCAAACAGGAGCAGGAATAGAGAGCAAAACCAGACGCACATATTCCTGCCCCTGTCGCACCTGCCAATCAAATAGCAGTACGTTGCTGGAACGTGACTTGCATATACAGTGGGGGAAAAGTATTTAGTCCGCCACTAATTATGCAAGTTCTCCCACTTAACAAGATGAGAGAGGCCTGTAATTGACATCATAGGTAGACCACAACTATGAGAGACAAAATGAGAAAACAAATTAAGAAAATCACCCTGTCTGATTTGGTAAGATTATTTTTTGCAAATTATGGTGGAGCATAAATATTTATTTAGTCACCTAAAAACACACAAGATTTCTGGCGCCCACAGACCTATAACTTCTTTTCTAAGAGGCTCCTCTGTCCTCCACTCATTACCTGTAATAATGTCACCTGTTTGAACTTATCAGTATTAAAGACACCTGCCCACAACCCCAAACAGTCACACGCCAGACTCCACAATGGTGAAGATCAAAGAGCTGTTGAAGGACACCAGAACCTAAATTTTTGCCCTGCAGAAGGCTGGGAAGACTGAATCTTCAATAGACAAGCAGCTTGGTGTGATGAAATCAACTGTGGGAGCAATAATAAGAAAATGGAAGACATACAAGATCACTGATAATCTCCCTCGATCTGTGGCTCCACGCAAGATCTCACCCGTGGGGTCAAAATGACCACAAGAACGGTAAGCAAAAATCCCAGAAACACATGGGGTGACCTAGTGAATGACCTGCACAGAGCTGGGACTACCGTAACAAACGCTACTATCAGTAACACACTACGCCGCCAGGGATTCAGATCCTGCAGTGCCAGATGAAAGCCAAGTGGAACTGTTTGGTAGAAACACAACACGTCGTGTTTCGAGGAGACAGAATGATGAGCTGCATCCAAAGAAAACCATACCTACTGTGAAATGTGGGGGTGGCAACATCATGCTTTGGGGTTGTTTATCTGCAAAAGGACCAGGACGAATGATCCGTGTACATGAAAGAATGAATGGGGGCCATGTATCGTGAGATTTTGAGTGCAAACCTCCTTCCATCAGCAAGGGCATTGACGATGAAACGTGGCTGGGTCTTTCAGCATAATAATTATCCCAAGCACACAGCCAGGGCAATGAAGGAGTGGCTTGGTAAGAAGCATATGAAGGTCCTGGAGTGGCCGTGGCCTAGCCAGTCTCCAGATCTCAACCCCATAGAAATCCTTTGGAGTTGAAAGTGCTTTTTGCCCAGTGACAGACCCAAAACATCACTGCTCTAGAGGAGATCTGCATGGCGGAATGGGCCAACATACCACCAACAGTGTGTGCCAACCTTATGATGACTTACAGAAAACGTTTCACCTCTGTCATTGCCAACAAAGGATGTATAACAAAATATTGAGATGAAGTTTTGTTATTGACCAAATACTTATTTTTCACCATAGTTTGCAAAAATAATCTTGCCAAATCAGAGAAGGTGATTTTCTGCATGTTTTCTCACTTTGTCTCTCATAGTTGTGGTCTACCAACGATGACAATTACAGGCCTCTGTCATCTATTTAAGTGGGAGAACTTGCACAATTGGTGGCTGACTAAATACTTTTTTTCCCGCACTGTATTTCAGAAATAAAACATCCAATCTCAGAATAAAAGATATGCTTACATTTAGCATCCTAGGGCCAGTATAGCACTGGCTTTACTTTATATATAAAAATCCTGATGGTTGGTTGTCTTTAAGTAACTAAAGAATTAGGAGTTGATCTGCTCCTGCCAGTCTGCAGACTCAGCGGCTCTAATGAAGTACTCTGTATTTACAATTAAGCATAATACAGTCTAAACTAGATAAAATGTTACAAAAATTTGGAAAATTTCTCCTTTTTCGCACTGTGAATTTTTTTTCCCCTTAAAACAAAATAGTAATAATGCACAAAATAGTTAGTAAGCAACAATTATCACATATCTATCTTATGTCCCCAAATTCTACCAAAGACACCCACCCGTATGCTATTTGTGGTCAGAAACCAATGTCTGAACACATGACATGGCTGGGAAGGGAAGAAATGGAGCAAATCCTTTAAATGGACTCTGTCACATGGTCTTTACTACCTCATCTGATAGCTGCAGAATTTTGGGAAAGAGATCCTGATTACAGCGATGTGTCACTTAGTTTACTGGGTGAAGCGGTTGTGATACACTTCGTTTTCTCTACTGTCGATATAGCAAAGCTCAAAAAGCTGACCACACCCACACCATTATGTACACTGTTTATTGACATTAAGATGCTAATCAGTGCTGAGGGCATGGTTGGAACAGGAGGCATGCAGCAACTAATCTAGCAGTGAATCTCCTGCTAATAAAACCCTGATTATATTGAAACTACACCACACAGCCTAATAAATGGCACATTGCTGGAATCAGAGTCTCAGCACCTATGTCATGCTGTTCTCAGATTACATAGCAAAAACCTTCTAATAGATTCCCTTCTTAGGGATTAAGATGTCACTCATTAAGCAAGTAATCTGTGTAACAATTGGTTAGGGATGTCTTCGAATTAAATCAGAAATCATTTTCAAATTTATAAGCAAAAAAAAAAGGTTCAGTGACAGGCTGACCAGAAGTAAAAGGTACTACAAAATTGAAAATATGACAAGTATTTACTGAAAGGACATATCAGTATACAAGATTATAAAATATGCTGATTCACATGAGCATACTACATTTTTCTTAAAAAAAAAAACAAACTCAAAATAAATAATTATACGGAATGTGTGATTTATCATTTACGCTTAGACTGATGTTATTGTCTGAAATGAAAAGGAAAAAACCCAACTAAATATATAATCAGACACCAGTGTAAAGATGCTAACACACCTGGCATACTTTTCAGCAATTTTGCATTGCACATATGCCCTTTCCAAATGTCCGTCAGGATGTATTCCATTCTCTTTGCACGCCATAGAAAGTTGAACACACGAAGATAATGACTCATGCACTCTCTGGTAAATACCTTAATTTAATGATAAAAACAGGAATAATTACCAGTTTGCCAGTCAGACGAGTTATTAAATAATATTTACAAAGAGGAAGAAAAAGAGAAAAAGTTATAAAATCCAGAATGGCTACAACATTTTAAATATGGGACTCTAGAGATTATAGCAGCAATTAATACAAGTTATTGGCCTAGAGCTACACAGCCAGAAAAATATATAACTTGTAGAACGTGGAGAAGTGTGTTAAAAAAACACTGTATATACAAACAAGTCAGCCCCAAAACATAATGTCTAATGTACTTTTAAAATTACCAAAATGTCCACTGTCGTATAAAGACCTCCATTAGGGTCCCACGACTATAAGTGACAGCTGAGAGTAGCCACGGCCGTCCGTTTATTAGAAGGCGTACTAAGTATTAGATAGGACATTTGCACGGAAATATGTGGTAAACTTTAGGTTTTGATAACTAGTGATAAGCGAGCACTACCATTCTCGGGTGATCGGTACTCGTAACCAACTGTTGGATGCTCGGATGGACACAACTTGAGTACACAAGTAGAATGGAAGTCAATGGGCAAGTCAAGCATTTTCCCAGAAGATTTCCTGGGAAAATGCTTTAGCTTCTTAGTGATTTCCATTATATTCGGGTAATCAAGTCGAGAGCATCCAAATGCTCGTTAAGAGTAGAGAGCACCCGAGATTGGTAGTGCTCACTCATCACCAGTGATAACCAGTGACTGGTGGAGGTTCTAGGGACCTTGCCCATGGTGATCAGCTGATCATTACAGATCTGTTAAAGGCTCACACAAAAATTGGATAGCTGTGGTCAAATGATCGCACTGTCAACAGCTATCTCTCCTGTTTCCCAATGCACAGGAAATCTTGGCTTGGTTGAGTGTTCCTGTATGCTCTACTCCTTTGGCAGCGGGTTTTCTCCTGAAGAATTAAAGTATTGGCTGTTGGAAATCCAACACACCCATCCTTCTCTCCTCTGACATCATCTGTCGGAGGAGAGTCAGTAGGCCGATATGCTAGGTAGGCCGCTTTCACATTGCATTTTTGCCTATTATCACTGGTCCCATCAGTAGTGCAAGACAGAGCACACACCACCGGAGTCTGCTCCATTATAGTCAATGAGCCATTGACGTCGGTGTATGCTTCCGCAACACGTTTTGCGTGGTGGGGAAAGGGGTGGATGCCCCGATGGGACCAGTGAACGTAGGTAAAAATGCAATGTGAAAGCGGCCTTATACTGTTGGCCAATCCCAAACGATAACGCAGTGTTCAGCTGATTTTTGCAGTATATGTAAGGGGGCTTTTAAGAAAAGTTATCGATCTTGATAACGATCAAATTTAAAAACTATGAAGTATCTAAAACTGTTTAGGAGGAGGAGGTTTAAAGAAAATTACTCTTTTGGTTTTTGGAAATCCCTCTAATATTATACATTTATCCATCTACTAAGAAATACATACTACAGTCACAAATATACACAATTTATATCACCACAGAAACCCAGCAGACTCTCTATAAAAGTACATACAAATTAGATCAGACCTCAGTACAAACATTCTCAAGTAAAAAAGATACCACTTGCTCCCTGAACAAAGCGATATAATGCGTTCATTAAGGAAAATACCCATTCTATGTGATAAAACGCTTTTGAACAATAAACCAGCTATTTTCTAATCAAATCTAATGAATCCTTCATCATATTTTATTTTAAATAGTACAAATATGATAGTACTTAAATACATTTTACAGTGCCTGGCAAATTATTTCAAATTAGTTGATAGTCTATGAATAATGGAACACAATGAATGAACTATTTCATTAAGGACATGCTTAAATCTGAAAGGGAACAAATGAATTATTAAATATATAAGAAATGGTTTAAATAAAAGGCATTGATCTGCAGATTACAAATTTAGAAATATAGTCAGATTGTAACTGGAGTACTCACAGATGCCAAGTGATGGCTTTAATCAGCCGTTCATATTATTGTACATAGGAAAAAATACCAAGCCAAAGAAAGAAAATTCTCTGTATGTAACATCTTGTGTAAATATTCCTAAAATATTGTGAATCTACTCATCTGGACTATTCAAGCCTTCTACTGTCCCCCCCCCCCCCCACGTTATCTCCATTATCTATCGGGAATATTGGGAATTAGCCATGACCACCACAAAGTAAGAGATGTTACATTCTGTAGTATTCACAACTTGGGACCCAATGATTCCATCCAATCGCTTCTCGTAGGCCAAGTTCACAAGAGCGGATGAAAAATCAGTAGCATTTTGTCCAGTGGGGTGGTTGGATGGGATAGAATATTTTTCTATTGAGTCCATTTTCAATATCAAGAAGAAAAAAAATATACATTTAAGGTAAAATACACCTTCCTATGTAATCTTCCTAATGGATCCATTAAAAACAGGTGGATTTATTTATTTTTTTTGCGCACCCATTGAAATCTAGGGCATAGTCTCATCAAAAAGACAATGAGACTAGCACATGCTGGCCAGGTCATGTGGAAACATGTTCATGTGTATTCCCACATTTATTAAAAAAGTAACAATTTATTTTGAAATTATTTTGTCCAGCATAGAAAATTATTAAACTTCACAAATCACTTTATTAGGAGATGGAATTGGCTTCCAAACCCCTGTTTGTTCCCAGTTTATTTACCTGCCTTTATCTACAATATTAGAATGTACTGAATTTAGAGTACAGATGATGGCAGTGAAAGGCTCACACGTGTCTCTTTCTCTGAGTGTTTTGCGATCACAATAATCTCATGCTGCAGTTATCCCCAGAGACTGACGCCAGAGGGTTGAGCTGACATTTCATTAGCATCGTCTGTACAGCTAAACAGTAAGTTCTGATATAGGCAGGCAAATAAACTGGGGAAAAGGAGGGTTTAGAAATCAACTTACATGCTGTATTATTTATTTTTTTTGTTACAGGAATGAAGACAAATTCCCTAATTAAGTGATTTGCAAAGTTTCATAACAGTCTGTGCTGGACAAAGTTATTGCTATTGTTTTCTACTAAGTGATGTCCATACATATGATTGTCATGACTGATACACAGTACACGGTGTTAGAAACAGAAGGAATGCAAGTGTTTACTAACACGGCATGTTAGGAGAGCGAAACAAGCACTTACTCCAAAGCCTACGCCGAGATGTAGCCCTTGTAAGGCCCGTTTCACACATCCGGTATTTCGCTGGATTGCTGGATCCGGCACACTCCAGTACAGTGTAATACAGTACAATGGCATCGCGGCAAGCTCCGGTCACATGCTGTCACGTGACCGGAGCATCTGATCAGAGCTTGCCGCAATGCCATTGTAATGTATTACACTGTACTGGCGTGTGTCGGTTCCGGCAATCTGGCGAAATGCCGGATGTTTGAAACGGGCCTAAGCAGATAGATGTTTTTTTATAAGGTTTTTTTTTTATCTATTATTATTAACTTACTGTGGCAATTGGTCCGTCCACGTGATAATCTAAGCTAAAAACATCCCATCCAGTGTCTCCAGGAGAAACCTAAAATGGAATAACATAAGACCTGCTTTATAAATGTGGTTATGGGATCCTTCATTTAGATAAATAAAACAGATCATACAATAATACAAACAATAATAATATAACAATAGTACATTGGAGAATCCGCTATGCACACAGAATAAAACACCTCAAGGCTATGTTCACACATTGCGTCTTTTGCATAGTTTTTTCATTGGTTTTATACAAATAAAAATAGCTTCTTTTTACAGTACCCATACAGGTACTGCTGCGTCTTTGAATGAAGAAGCATATTAATTCTTTCAGCGTTTTTGCTGCTTTTTCACCAAGGAGAGTGAAAACACGCAGCTGCATTAATTGCCGCTTGTGATGAATGAAACTAACTTTATTTAAACATGTACTGTAGACAAATGACACCAAAAACACAGCAAAAAATGCAGCTTTTTTCTTGCCGAGAGATCAGGTTTTGCTATGCTACAGCAAAAAACGCAACGTGTGAACATAGTCCAATACTGCATTTTTCACAAGTTTAATCCATTTCACGCAGAGCACATCTTTCACTAGTTAGCAGTCCTCCAGAATATTAGTGGAGCACCTAAAAGCCGGATAGGAAGAGAATAAAAGTTGGCGGAGCACAAATGATATGGTATAGGAAATAAAAGCAAGCTGAAAACGATGGAGATCTATGCAGAGTATGAATGCATAAAACATTAATTAGAAAAGTGAACAGACGTCAGTATTTTACATCCGTTCAATTATTCAGAGCGGATCAATTCCTGCCATCAAGTAACACATGAAATTATAAAAATGCTAGACGGCAAAAATATTCAAAAAGCAAGGCTTTTATAAAATGCGTTTTTTTGTGTCACACAAAGCACCTTTTTCTGCTTTTAATTCCACCAAACCAGGATTTTTAGAAGAAAAAAAAAATATTTCCATAAAGCTCTGAACTGGAGTGGCCAATTAGATGCGAGGAAAGAACATTTCAGACACAAAAATATAAAAAAATAAAAAAAATGTTTGACAAAGACTTGGTATAAACAATATGCACTATTAGCACAGGGGGGGAAACGGATTGGTCTTGTGACATATTTCAATCTTCTTTTTTGTTAAAGGCCCGCCTGAGTTATTAGCTTGCAGGCACTCTCAATAACAAGAGAGTTTTATTTTAAAGAGGAGGCCTTGATTCTTATTTTGATTTTTACAGTGCGGATGAATGCAATAAATAATGTCTTCTTATTTCTCGTAAATGGCCCTATTTGAATCATCAAAAGAAAATTGAGGTTATTATGTGCTCTGTCTAGCAGCACTTTAGTTGCCAGCTCTAAGGATGTTTGTTTATTACTTTATATTGGCAAGGGAGGTACTGCTGAATTAAACACTAGAAATGTTTTAGGATGCAGGCATTTGTATGCAATTGCCAAGGTATTAGTCTGGTGCATTTCCACACATTAAAATACAAGAAAATTACCTTTAATACATGGGTATTCTGCATGACATACAGCCAATTATGCACCAAAACATCCTGTTTCTGTTAGTTTAATAAGTACTCACTTTACCGCAAGTTTAGAACTAATCAATCCCCCATCCCAGAGCGGTAAATCAGTGATATACATGTACAATGTATCCTACAAATTCAATAATGCTGTGCTATAGATAATGTACATTAGATGCTTGAGAAACCAAGGGGCTTCACTGACGGAAACAATTACATTTTTAGAAACAAAAAACAAACTTTCCTCACAAGTCCATGAAATTATTTAAAGGTTCTGCTCAATCAAAAAAGTGCATTTACTAAAATCAAGAAATCCGCAGTAAACGGAAGTTCTTCAGCTCTCCTCTTCGATCAAATCTGGGACTACCAGCCATCCTGTGTGGTCACCCAGCTTTCCTGAAGTCATGAAACGCAAGATAACCTAGTTGTGGAGTGAACGGGACTGACCGGTGCCTTGCTGCATAACTTATCTAGAATCTGACAAACTACAACATCTACATGGAGGTTATAGGTTCTCCCTGTGTTGGCGTGGGTAGTCCCCAAGTATTTTGGTTCTTCCAACGCTCAAAAGCACATAGGCACTGATTCATTAAGCCTGGCTTTGTATATGTCGGTCTTAAAGGGAACCTGTCACCACTTTTTTGGCGTATAAGCTGCGGCCACAACCACCAGGCTCTTATATACAGCATTCTAACATGCTGTATATAAGAGCCCAGGCCAGGGGTATAACAAAAAAAAACACTTTATAATACTTACCTGACGGTCGTGCGGTGGGCCATATGGGTGTCTCCGTTCTCCGGTGCCGGCACCACCTCTTTCGGCCATCTTCGTCCTCTTTCTGAAGCCTGGGTGCATGACGCGGCTACGTCATACACACTCGCCGGTCCTGCGCAGGCACACTACAATACTTTCATCTGCCCTGCTCAGGGAAGATCAAAGTGCGCCTGCTCAGGACCTGAATGCTGGCGAGCGTGGATGACGTTTGACCCGTCATGCACCGCAGCTAGACAAGGAGAACAAAGATGGCCAAAAGAGGCAGCGCCGGGACCGGACAACGGAGACGTCCATTAGGCCCACCGCACGACCGTCAGGTAAGCATTATAAAGTGTTTTATATGTTATACCCCCGGCCTGGGCTCTTATATACAGCATGTTAGAATGCTGTATATAAGAGCCCAGTGGTGGTGGCCACAGCTTATAGGCTGAAAAAGTGGTGACAGGTTCCCTTTAATAAATAGTATACACTAAAAAGTAAAAATAAAAAGTACACTAAAAATAAAAAGTACATGGCACTTCTGTGGGTGGTGCAATAGTAGGATCCAGTCTAGTATACAGTGTAGAAAATAACTTGGCATTCAGGAGAGATGAAAAATAATTTTGATAATTTACAGGAGGAAATCCAAACCGTACCAGAACAGACGTTTTGGTCTTATATGGACCTTCATCAGTGTTGCGGTAGCCACCACTGTAATGAACGAGCGTTCACTCAGTGTTGGATACCACGAGGCTCACACAGTGCTGGTTCTCTCAGAGACTCTCCTCTACTGTTACTAATGGCACAGAAACCGAAAAAAATTAGATGAAGTCTGAGTTGGCATACATGCACCTTATAAGCGCATGTTCACACTGGCCATAAGATAAAGAAATCCCAAGATGAGAATAATATGGATGTAGACCCTGCTGTAACTAAATAAAAGCATAGTGCATATAAGAAACAAAGGGTGCTTTTAAACACTATTTTTGATCAAAAAAAGCGTAAAACCATCCAACCGCGACAAGATGTACCCAAATCGGGATAGGTTAGGTACGATCCCTATTTGGGTACACCTTGTCGCAGTTTGATAAAGATCACTAATAAAGGTCCATTTAGGACAGAAACGTCTGTGCTGGTACCATTTCGGTTTTCTCCAATAAATTATCAAAATTATGTTTCACTTCACCCGAGTACCAAATCATGGTCTTAATAAATGGTGCATGGAGCATGGTGGAGTAAGTAGTGCACAACACATAAAGAATCAGGAGCATCTTACAAGTGGCTTGAGCTTCTTTGTGCCTTGCCAGAAACCTTACTGCAGTCTGAGCCTGGAGTAAGATTTCTGGTGTAAGATAAGCTACAACTCGTCATTAATTTGCTGTGCAGTTATTTGAGCCTCCTGTCCCGACCAATGCACTTTGGTGGATCTGTCAGGTACAGCTGTGAAAACCCCATAAGTCACAATATTTTTGCACAATGCAGAGTTTTCAAACTGTTTTACTAAAGTTTTCTGGTGTAAAGGCTATGATGAATAGGGGCCATAGGGTTAGAGAATTTAGATTGTGGGCCCCGCAAGGGACTGTAAGGCTATGTGCACACACTGCATTTTTGATGCGTTTTTAGGTGCAGATTTGTAACAAATCTGTATGTCTATTCTTATGCCAGCAAAGTCAATGAGAATTCTGAAGTGCTGTGCACAAGTTGCTTGTTTTGTCTTTGCAGATTTGGTGCAGAACATAATCTACAGCTTGTCAATTCTTGCTGCTTTTCTCTGCATTTTTCAGCCCTCTCACCTATTGATTTAATTATGAAAAATGCATGGTAAAAACTCACCAAAAACACAGATTTGGTACAGAAAATACTCAGTGTGCGCACATAACCTAAATGGTGACAATATCAGTAAAGAGCTGCCAAATATGTTGCCGTTATACAAGGAGAAAATGTATAAAATATTATATAAAATAATATTACTCGTAATTAGGGACTCCGAGAATGACGTTACAACTCCTGTTATGAGACATAAAGGCAGCCGTGATGGTTTTCAGATGCAGGCATAACAGTAATGGGAGCATAGGTTTTATATTATGACAAAAAGCATTATTCACTGGTGATTTTCATGATCATTTAATATGATGTTCACTTACTTATTGGGGTTTATTTAACAAACGCACATTACCTCTAAAAGCCTGACATCCAAGCGTCTGAGAATCTCAGGATTGTCAAACTGAGCATTGGTTGCTCTCACCGCAGTCTCAAGGATTCCAGTAAGATTGTGTTGGTACAATGTAGTGGCTGGACGCACAAGCTCTGGTCTAGGAGAAATAATATCAACACATTAACAGAGCAGAGTGGATCTTCAAGATACCGTATTTTTCGTTTTATAAGACGAACCGGATTACAAGACGCACCCCAAATTTAGAGATAAAAAAGGTAAAAATAAAAAAAAAATGGGGTCCGTCTTATTCTCCGGTGTTGTCTTACCGTAGAGGGGCGGCAGCGGTGGTGGAGCGGAGTCACAGGAGGCAGAGGCGGCGAGTCAGTGCTGGCGGCGGAAGTTGTGGTAGTTGTGTGGTGGAGCAGGCCGATGCGGCGAGTATCCCAGATGCTCTGTCGGAGGTCCGGGCTTCAAAGAAATGGCGCCCGGAGCGCCGTGTGCACAGGTAGAGCTCTCATCCAAGAGCTCCATCTGCGCACGGGCTAACTCCGGGCGCTATCATTTCAAGCCCGGACTGCAGACAGACCATCTGGGACACCCACCGCAGCTTTTGCTGACAGCAAAGCAACTGCAGTCCGCACAGCCAGCCGGCCGCCCGACACAGAGAGGCAGCCACCCGCACGCACCAACAGGCACCTGGCCACCCGCACATACAGGAACCTGGCCGCCCGCACAGAGAGCCACACAGACAGCTCCCCGACAATTCTCCACCTCCCAGTAAGCTATATTCGGATCTTAAGATGCACCCCTATTTTTTCCTCCCAAATTTTTGGGAGGAAAACTGCGTTTTATAATCCGAAAAATACGGTACTGCATTTGTAAAAGAATCATTTCTGGATATTAAAAGCTGCATAGAGATCCAATGAGGCAGGATAGGGAGAAAAGTGTTGAGTTCCAAGTCAATAATGATATAGACCAGGGGTCTCAAACTCAGCTGGGTGTATGGGCCGCAAACAGAAAAAAAAGAAATTGAGAGGGGGCCGCATTCAAAATAATTCATGCTTTGATTTTGTTTTTTTACATTTTATCACCTTCTTGTAATATTGTTTTACAATTAACAGCATCATGTAGTTATCTTAGTTAACATCTTGTTGTAATGTCCCCGTGCTGCAGTAATGTCCCCCATCCTGTAGTATTGTGCTCAATAGTACAGTAGTATTGGACCCATCCTTGTAGTATTGTGCCCATCCTTGTGCCCTGTAGTATTGTGCCCATCCTTGTGCCCTGTAGTATTGTGCCCATCCTTGTGCCCTGTAGTATTGTGCCCATCCTTGTGCCCTGTAGTATTGTGCCCATCCTTGTGCCCTGTAGTATTGTGCTCATCCTTGTAGTATTGTGCCCATCCTTGAAGTATTGTTCCCAGTAGCATTGTACCTATCCTGTAGTATTGTGCCCATCCTTGTGCCCTGTAGTATTGTGCCCATCCATGTGCCCTGTATTATTGTGCCGATTCTTCTAATATTGTGCTCATCCTTGTAGTATTGCTTCCAGTAGTATTGTGCTCATCCTTGTAGTATTGTGCTCATCCATGTGCCCTGTAGTATTGTGCCCATTCTTGTAATATTGTGCTCATCCTTGTAGTATTGCTTGCAGTAGTATTGTGCCCTGTAGTATTGTGCTCATCCTTGTAGTATTGTGCCCAGTAGTATTGTGGTCATCCTTGTATTGTGCTCATCCTTGTGGTATTGAGCTCAGACGTATTGTGCCCATCCTTGTGCCCTGTAGTATTGTGCTCATCCTTGTGCCCTGTAGTATGGTGCTCATCCTTGGACCCTGTAGTATGGTGCTCATCCTTGTAGTATTGTGCCCATCCATGCGGTATTGTGCCCAGTAGTATTGTGCCTAGCCTGTAGCACTGTGCTCATCCTTGTGACCAGTAATATGCTTATCCTGTAGCATTGCGCTCATCCTTGTAGTATTGTGCTTATCCTTGCAGTATTGTGCCCAGTAGTATTATGCTCATCCTTGGAGTATTGTGCAAAGTAGTATTATACCTATCCTGTAGTATTGTGCCCTTCCTTGTGCCCTTAGTATTGTGCCCATCCTTGTGCCCTGTAGTATTGTTCCCATCCTTGTAGTATTGTGCTCATCCACGTGCCTGTAGTATTGTGCAAATTCTTGTAATATTGTGCTCATCCTTTTAGTATTGCTTCCAGTAGTATTGTGCCCAATAGTATTGTGCTCATCCTTGTAGTATTGTGCCCATCCTTGCAGTATTGTGCCTAGTAGTATTGCGCTCATCCATGTAGTATTGTGCCTATCCTGTACCATTGTGCTCATCCTTGTGCCCAGTAGCACTGTGCCTATCCTGTGGTATTGTGCTCAACCTTTAGTAATACACACAAAAAAAAAAAAAATAATAATCTCACCTTTTGTCCACTCCCTGCGTGCCCACGATCAGTATTTGCAGTGTTTTGGATGCAGCCTGTTTCAGCTGTGTCCAAAACGCTGCAATGTGCAGAACAAGCAGAGTGGACAGGATTTCTAGAAATTTCATGCCACTGTGTGTGTACTGCCCGCAGCAAACGCTGACCTGCGGTGTGGCTTTCAGAGGCCGCAGCATGTAAGTTCTTTGCTGCGAAGTCGCATGTGTCCTCCCTAGGGAGAACACAGCGAGGAGACTGCAGCGGCTCGAACCCTGAACTCGGGCATGGGCAGCTGCGGTCTTCTGCGGAGGAGACTTGCGGATGGCCCGCACGTCAGGACCTGCCACGTCCAGGAAGAGAGTCCTGATAGTAGGCACGTACTTTACTTGCTTCTTGTAGCCAGCAGACCCGGTGATGATCGCAGCTCTGCAGTGGGTCGGCGCCGGCACGGCTTTACAACAGTTGAATCATTTGCGGTGCCGCGCAGAGGAGCTCTGTGCACTATAGCATTGGCTGTGTCGGCCAATCAGATGCAAGGAGGTGACGTCATAGAGCGACGTCACTTCTTTGCATCTGATTGGCGGGCAGGAGACATAGGTATAGTGCTGACAGCTCCTCTGCACGGCGGCGGCACCGCAAATGAATCAACTGTAGTAAAGCCGTGCCGGCGCCGGCCCACTGCAGAGCTGCGATCGTCAGGGGGTCAGCGGGCCGCAACAAGCAGCCTCAGTGACCGCATGCGGCCCGCATTTTTGAGACCCCTGATATAGACCATAGCATTTTATAAAGAGGATACCCAAATATAAGGCGACAAGAATATCATTAAACAACAGAATGCAGCAATATGTATTAAGGCGGCTGGTATTCTACTTATCATCTATGTCTGTAAAGTGATTCGGGGGGGGGGGGGGGGGGGGGAGTTAATCTTCCAGCGTTAATATGTCGGCATGGAAAAAAAAAAAAAAAGGCACCTTTTCATTTATTTAATTGAGCACATTCAAGAACAATAAGCACCATATTTTTCTGATTTCAAGATGCCAGACTCTCCTGACGGCTTCCTTAACTAGTTCATAACCAGACCATTTTCCCCCTTTTCCAACCAAGCACATTTTTGTGTTTCATCATGCATATGCTTTTAACAGCTCTTGAAAAAATTCTCGTTCGGATATTCAAATGTGCTTTTTTTTTTGCGATACATGTGGCTTAATTTATTTTGTTCTTTGTAGATCATATATTATATACCAGATTTTTTCAGACTATAAGACGCACTCAGATGTGGACAACAGAAGATAGAAAAAAACGTTGATACTAAAAGTACCCTGGTGATGTAAAACTGGAGCAACATTAGCTCAGTCTCTCCTGCTCAGAATTCATTAGAGCGAAAACTATGGAGACGCTTGGTTATCTCAGCAATAGGAGCACAGCACTTATAAATTATATGCCCCAGGGCTGAGCAAAGTGCACCCACAGGCCATATTCGGCCCGTGGACCAAGCAGCGGATCACAGTACAGTCCGCACCTTGACGTCCCCCGCCGTTCGCTTACCAATGTCACCACTATCTGCATCCAAAGGATACTGACAGTGTTGAACACATTGGTGAAGGAGGGGCCACTGGCTCCATCTTCCACCAATCAGCGTGAGGCACAGCAGATGTGATGACGTCACATCATCACAGATACTGTTCGGAGTATCAGTGCATTAGAGACCGATGCAGAGTGCCAGGGGAACAGAAGCAAAGTGAGTGTGTGGTGTTTGTTTGTTTTTTTCTAGTGTATGGGATGTTTGCATGTATATACACCATTCCATTCCGTTCCAAATGATATTCCTAAATGGTCGGTGCAAACGACAGTCAGTCTAATAAAAGTCATCACCCGTTAGAGTATACATCTAATTTTATTGAAGAAGCCTCCCAATGATAACAGTATAATCTTCAAAATTAAAAAAAAAAACAACAACTCAAAATGCACTGTTCCAAATTATTGGGCACAGTAGAGTTTCTAAACATTTTACATGTTTTAACCTTAGAAGTCCCAGAGAGGGGTCATTTGACATTTTTACCATTGGAACCCTATGGAGCTCGAAATTTTTGGGACTTCTAGTGTTAAAGAACTGAACATGCTAATTTCTGGAATTTGCAGCATTAGGAGGTCATATTAACTGAAATAAAAAGCTATTTAAATCCAAAACATCCTAACAGGCCAAGTTACATCTTAACATAGGAACCCTTCTTTGATATCACCTTGACAGTTCTTGCATCCATTGAACTTGTGTGTTTTTGGAGAGTGTCTGCTTGAATTTCTTTGCATGATGTCAGAATAGCCTCCCAGAGCTGCTGTTTTGATGTGAACCGCCTCTCACCCGCATAGATCTTTTGTTTGATGATACTCAAAAGGTTCGCTATAGGGTTGAGGTCAGGGGAAGATGGTGGCCACACCATGAGTTTAACTCCTTTTATGCCCATAGCAGCCAATGACACAGAGGTATTTTTTGCAGCATGAGATGGTGCATTGTCATGCATGAAGATGACTTTGCTCCTGAAGGCATGTTTCTGCTTTTTGTACCATGGAAGAAAGTTGTCAGTCAGAAACTCTATATACTTTGTAGTGTATATAGTATATACGTTGTAGTGGTCATTTTCACACCTTCAGGAACCCTAAAGGGGCCTACCAGATGTCTCCCCATGATTCCGGCCCAAAATAGGAATTCTCCACCTCCTTGCTGATGTCGCAGCCTTGTTGGGACATGGTGGCCATCCACCAACCAGCCACTACTCTATCCATCTGGACCATCCAGGATTGCTCGACACTCATCAAGTAAACGAGACGGTTTGAAAATTAGTCTTCATGTATGTCTGGGCCCACTGCAACAGTTTTGCTTGTGAGCACTGGTTAGGGGTGGCCGAATAGTAGGTTTATGCACCACAGCAAGCTTTTGAAGGATCCTACACCTTGAGGCTCGAGATACTCCAGAGGCACCAGCAGCGCAGCTTCAAATATCTGTTTGCTGGTTTGTAATGGTTTTTTTTAGCAGCTGCTCTCTTAATCCGATGAACTTGCCTGGCAGAACCCTTTCTCATTCTGTCTTTATCAGCACGAACACGTATGTGCTCAGAATCAGCCACAAATCTCTTCACAGTATGATGATCACGCTTAAGTTTTTGTGAAATATCTAATGTTTTCTTCCCTTGTCCAAGGCATTGCACTATTTGATGCTTTTCAGCAGCAGAGAGATCCTTCTTCTTTCCCATGTTACTTGAAAACGGTGGCCTGCTTAATATTGTGGAACATTCAGTTTTCCTTTTATTGGGCTCACCTGGCAACTAAATATCACAGGTATCTGATATTGATTTCAGTGATCCAAAGAACCCTCAGACACAATACCATCAATGAGTTTCATTGAAGAAGAAAGAAAAAAAAATGTAAGCACTATGACACTTAAATCTATTTTGCATAATAATTTGGAACATGGTGTACAAGGCTATGTGGGGGCTAAGCAATGTATATAGGAGGCTATGTGGGGGCTCAGTAATGTATATAGGAGGCTATGTGGGGGCTCAGAAATGTATACAGGAGGCTATGTGGGGGCTCAGAAATGTATATAGGAGGCTATGTGGGGGCTCAGAAATGTACCGTATTTTTCGCTTTATAAGACGCACCTGATTATAAGATGCACCCCCAAATTTGGTGAAGGAAAAGACAATTTTTTTTTTTAATGTGAAATGGGGTCCGTCTTATAATGCCAGTGTCTGTCTAACAAATCATATAGAGTATATGTCCCTCATAGCCCCCCCATCCTAAAATTAGCCCCCTTAATCTGGATATGGCCCCCTTATATTGAATATAGCCCCCTTGTGCTGGCACACGCTCCCCAGTGATACCACATGTCCCCATTGATGGCACACGTCCCCTATTGCTAAGAAACGTTCCCTATTGCTGGCACATGTCTCCTATTGATGGAACACGTCCCCTATTGCTGGCACACATCCCCTACAGCTGGCACAGGTCTCCTATGGATGGCACACGTCCCCCTGTGCTGCCCATGGCCCCCTATGGATGGCACATGTCCCCCTGTGTTTGATATGGCCCCCTACGGATGGCACATCTCCCCCTGCGTTTGATATGGCCCCCTATGGATGGCACACCTCCCCCTGTGTTTGATATGGCCCCCTATGGATGACACACCTCCCCCTGTGTTTGATATGGCCCCCAATGGATCGCACACCTCCCCTGTGTTTGATATGGCCCCCATGCTGTTACCCATAGTAAAATAAAACACTCTTTCCTTATCTTCTCCAGCGCTGCAATCCCGGTGTCTCCCTCCTTGCTGCTAAGCTCCTGCACTTCCTGGTTCTCGGTGCCGTTCATGTGATCGGCACAGCAAAGTGATATCATCTCTGCGTGCCTGATCACAGCAGGAAGCAGAGAGACCGGGAGATCAGCGCTGGAGGTGGTAAGTAAAGAGTTTTTTTATTTTACTCTGGGCAGCAGCACGAAGGCCATATCTAACACAGGGGGGCATGTGCCATCAAAGGGGGGCGCAGGCAGATATAATATGCGACGCTGCCCCCAGCCCATCACCGCGGTGCGGTTTCAGCAACACGGTGATGGACAGCGGCAGTGCATATTATATGAGTGGGAGCAAGAGATCTCTCGCTGCCTCCTGCAGCCTTCATCAGCCTCCACCAGCACCGCTCCAGAGTCCAGAGCTGCCCCCACCTCCCCTGGGCCCTGTAGTAATCCATATATTCGGATTATAAGGCGCACCCCCTACTTTCCCCCAAAATTTGGGGGAACAAAAGTGTGTCTTATAAAGCGAAAAATACGGTATAGAGGAGGCTATGTGGGGGCTCAGAAATGTATATAGGAGGCTATGTGGGGCCTCAGAAATGTATATAGGAGGCTATGTGGGGCTCATAATATATAGAAGGTTATGTGGGGCTCATACGGTATATATTGGGATACGTGGGACACAGTGTACATAGGGAGCTATGTGGGGCTCATTGTATTTTAGGAGGTTGTGTGTGAGGCTCATAATGTGTATAGGGGCTATGTGGGGCTGAATATATATAGGGGCTATATGAGGCTCATAATGAATATAGGCTATGTGGGGCCCAATGTATTTAGGAGGTTATGTGCGGGCTCATACTGTATATAGAAGGGCTGTGTGAGGGCTCACATTGTATATAGAGGGGCTATGTGGGGGCTCACATTGTATATAGAGGGGCTTTGTGGGGGCTCATACAGTACATAAAGAGGCTAAGTGGGGGGCTCAAACTAGGGCTATGGGGGGGATATTGTGGGCGCAAACAGCATATAGGGGGCTGAGTGTAAGCTCATCCTGTATGTGTAAAGCTATGCGAGAGCTCATGCTGTCTATAGGGGCTATGTGAAGGGTCATACTATAAAGGGGGCTATGTGAGGGCTCATCCTGTTTATGGGGAGGTATGGGAAGGCTCATGCTTCATCTAGGGAGGGCTGGGTGTGAGCTGATACTGTATAGAGGGGGAAATAGGAATACTTAAATTTTGCTCAATATTAAGTAATATTAAATATAAAAAAAATTATATTTCTAATTAATATGTTAATATTGAAATTAAGCAGAATTAAAGGGGCATTCCCATCTCCAAGAATTTATTCCAATATTTAGTAGGTGTTGTAATAATAATATTAGCAAAAAAGTCCAATTAGAAATGTACTATAGTTCTCATGATATAGCATTGTCACTTACCTCATGTGCTGGGCACTGTAGCTTAGGTATCTATGGTTAAGACCTCTCATATAGTAAGTTAGCTAGTTTCTCGTGGTCATAAACATGGATACATAAAGCTATTGAAAAACCCTGCACGTGAGGTAAGCGAAATAGCTAATCAAGAGTACTCTACTACATTTCTAATGGGCCGTATTTGCTATTATTAGTACACCTACAAAATAATGGGATAGGATCTTTCAGATGGGAATATCCCTTTAATTTCAGATTATTTGTTCGGCACTCCACACCAGTCTCTAATGTGGCCCCTCGGGAAAATGATTTGCCCACCCCTGCTCTACCCCATGATTTAGGCCCTGTGCGCACTGGAAAACGGAATTTTCTTAAGAAAATTCCGCAGGGTCTGAAAGATTACCGCACCCGCGGTAAAAAAAAACGCGGCAAACCGCACCCGAAAACCACATGCGGTTTGCTGCGGTTTTACTGCGGTATTGTTTGCGGTATTGCCGCGGTTTTGCCGCATGCGGGTTGGTACATGCACTCAATGCACTAAAGCACATTGAAAAAAAAAAAAAAAAAGTAATTTCCTTCTGAGATAGAAAGTAGATAGATAGATAAATAGATAGAAGAATAGATAGAAGAATAGATAGATAGATAGATAGAAGAATAGATAGATAGATAGATAGATAGATAGAGTCCCTGTGAGCACACGCTGCATTTCTCCCGAGCGGTAGTGTGTTCACACTACCGGCCGTGGGAAATGACCTGTGGTTACCTCTGCTGTCTCGTTGCGAGGCTGCGTTGTACTGTGTGTCAGTCGCGGCTGGATGCAAGCATCGAAGGACGTGGATTACGCCAGAGCTGTGTTTCGAGGGGGTTAATAAAGGGGTGAACCAGGGTCTTGTTTGTGTTTTATTTAAAATAAAGGATTTTTCGGTGTGTGTGTTTTTTCACTTGACTTACGGGTTGATCATGTCAGCTGTCTGATAGACGCTGTCATGATCAAGCTTGGACTTAGTGGCGGCGATCCGCCGCCATTAACTCCTTATATTACCCTGATTGCCACCGCATCAAGGCAACAGAAAGAGCCGGGGACACTCCGGGACAGCCGCATAATGGATGCGACAGTCCCAGGGCAGCTGCGGGCTGATATTCTCGGCTGCAGGAGGGGGGGGGCATTAACCCTGCCCCTCGCCCTCCCCAGCCTGAGAATACCGGGCCGCCGCTGTGTGCCTACCTCGTCTGGACGGTAAAAATACGGCGGAGCCCACGTGTTTTTTCTATATGTCCGTTTGCTTTCTATGTGTATTCTATATGTCTGTGTGTTAGTGTGATGTGTGTGTGTTCTATGTCTGTGATGTGTGTGTGTGTGTTTACTCTCTGCTCCGCTTCCTCTTCCTGTCATAGTGACATCACTTCCCTGCAAACCGCAGGCAGCGATGAACATTACCGCAGGTAAACCGCGAAATACCGGAGGGAATAACGAAGGAAAACGCAATGAACCGCACAGAATTTGCTACCTGTGTTATTCCCTGCGGGATTTCACGATTACATGGCAGTCAATGGAGTGAAATCCCGCAGCGATGTGCGGAAAAGAAGTGACATGCAATTGTTTTTGCTGCGGGAATCCCGCAGTAAAACATGCAGCTGTCAAAATCCGCATAGTGCGCACAGCATTTTTTTTTCCCATAGGTTTTGCTGGTGAATCACTGCAGAGATGTTATGAACATAACATGCAGCAAAACCGCAGGAAATCCGCGGAAAAAAACGGCAATTGCGCACAGGGCCTTAAGGAAGCAGTCTGGGAGACCTGACACTGCTGACCTTACTGACTGCGGAACATAAGACGCACATACATTTTAGCAAGATATTATCTTGTTAAAAAATGCATCCTATAGTCAGAAAGATACGGTATATATATTTTTGGGACAATATTGAGGGGGTAAAAAAAATCAAAAACTGAAATGCTTTAATTTTTCACATTGTTTTTATAACCACATACAATATAAATTGAGTCTCCATTTTTTGTTTATATTATTTTTATACATTAAACTTATTTTTTTTAAATCAGAGCTAGAAAAAATGATTACTTGTTCAATTTTAATTTTCTCTAATTTTATTTATTCCTTTATTATAAATACTGTGCCCCCCTATAAGGTCTTAAAAGATCTTTGGGTGGCATTTCAACATATTAAAACATTTTTATTGCTTATTTCCGCTGTAACTGGTGCTGGTATATTAGCCCCAGATATACTAGACTCAGCCTCCACCCTGCATAGCAGAGCTGATTGGGTCTCCTAGAATCCAGCAGCTCCGGTTCCCTCCCTACACCCTGTGATCACATGATTACAGGGTCCAGAGGAGGAAGCACTGACAGTACTTCCTAATCTGTATACACAGTGCTGGATGAGCACTGTGTATACAGAGATGGAGAAGGTAAGCATGGTAATTAACCATGTCCATCTTCTCTCTGGGAAGTCTGGCTGTGTCTGACAAAAGTGTCCCCAGCTGCTTATACTGCATTGACATTTTGGATTGTCAGTCCAGGGTAAAGTGTGGACTGCCTGAACAGATTTAGTTTATGGGCAGTCCAGAAGTAATTAATCATGCCCAAACAATGAAGTAGCTGTACTGCTGCACAGTTTTCTGTATGGCAATCACCATCTAGCTAATTTAATATGCATTTTGGGGTGACAAGACTCCCTTTAATAAATTACTGCGATATTTACGAGTATGTGGATGAACTGATCAGTTTGGAATTTGCACACTGTGAAACTCTACATAAAATAACATAGGCATTAAAGTACCATATTTTACCTATTGGATGCAATCTGGATAATACATTGAATTCAAGAGTAATTAAAGTGTATTTATATCCTGTATGGAAATATCTTAGTGCAATACTGTGTTACATTATGATGAAATAATCTAATATTAAATACATGATTGACATCAAACTTAAAAAAACATCTTATAAAAACACACCTTCCACACAACTTACTTAAGTAAATCCATAAGATGGCGTATAAAATCTCCCTGTCCCAGCAGAAGATAGCGCCTCATGGCTTGCAAGTGTTCCAGCAGATTGAAGTTCTTGTTAATGACATCCAGCAGATATTTGCTCGTTTCAAAATATGCTGCATCAATTTTAGACTGGAATGCATTCTCTAAGTCTGTGAATAGGTCTGCAGCTAAAGAACAATTCAATAACATTGATCAATACAACAGGGTTGTCATTGCAGCTACTTTATATAAGCCGATTAGATTTTTACATATGTAAAAATGCAACTGTGTGGTGCAATGTCAGCGTTCTACTGGTTTAAAGTGGATATTAGCTGGTAAAGTTTATATGCTAATTTCCACTAATGAAGGGAGGCGTTATTAACAGTGTCATCATACAATCATAGAATATTAGAGTTGGAATGGACCTCCTGGGTCATCTAGTCCAACCCCCTGCTCAAAGCAGGATTCACTAAATCATCCCAGACAGATGTCCGTCCAACCTCTTTTTAAAGACTTCCATTGAAGGAGAACTCACCACCTCTCGTGGCAGCCTGTTCCAGTGGCGTAGCTACTGCTTTTGCCGCCCGGGGCGGTCGTCAAATTTGCCGCCCCCCTCCGTTGGCCGTCGATAATCCAGAAACTTTCAAAAATCCGGAAAACCATCAAAATATTTATTTTTCATGGAACTACAATCAAAGATCTAATTGTAGACTGCTGCTATTAGTCCTAGACTTTCACCTTTTTACACACATTATATTAGGCCTATTACACACACACACACAGCTCTGTTGCATACATACAGACACACACAGCTCTGCTGCATACATAGACACACACACAACTCTGCTGCACACATACAGACACACACACAACTCTGCTGCATACAAAGACACACACACAACTCTGCTGCATACATACACACACACAACTCTGCAGCATACATACAGACACACACAGCTGCAGCATACATATTTATATATATATATATATATATATATATATATATATATATATATATACATACATACATACACACACACACACAACTCTGCAGCTGGTACATAGATACAGACACACAACTCTGTAGCTGCTGCATACATGCATACATACAGACACACACAACTCTGTAGCTGCTGCATACATGCATACATACAGACACACACAACTCTGTAGCTGCTGCATCCATGCATACATACACAC
The DNA here is from genome assembly GCF_048569485.1 of Anomaloglossus baeobatrachus. Taxonomy (NCBI): domain Eukaryota; kingdom Metazoa; phylum Chordata; class Amphibia; order Anura; family Aromobatidae; genus Anomaloglossus; species Anomaloglossus baeobatrachus. The sequence continues at coordinate 542,164,178 of NC_134354.1, read as the reverse complement.
ACAACTCTGCTACATACATACATACATACACACACAACTCTGCTGCACATATAGACACACGCGGCATTTGGGGGCCCGCACACGCGGCTGCTGCAGAGCTGAGGCTGCACCAAGCACAGAGCAGATGTAGCAGAGCTGAGGCTGCACCAAGCACAGGGCAGATGTAGAGGAGCTGAGCCTGCACCAAGCACAGGGCAGATGTAGCAGAGCTGAGCCTGCACCAAGCACAGGGCAGATGTAGCAGAGCTGAGCCTGCACCAAGCACAGGGCAGATGTAGCAGAGCTGAGCCTGCACCAAGCACAGGGCAGATGTAGCAGAGCTGAGCCTGCACCAAGCACAGGGCAGATGTAGCAGAGCTGAGCCTGCACCAAGCACAGGGCAGATGTAGCAGAGCTGAGCCTGCACCAAGCACAGGGCAGATGTAGAGGAGCTGAGCCTGCACCAAGCACAGAGCAGATGTAGCAGAGCTGAGGCTGCACCAAGCACAGGGCAGATGTAGCAGAGCTGAGCCTGCACCAAACACAGGGCAGATGTAGCAGAGCTGAGCCTGCACAGACACACACGGCTCCTGGGGGCCCACACACGCAGCTCCAGGGGGGGGAGGGGGAAGCCCAGGCAGCTCACTGGGGCCCATAAACCGGGTGGCTAGGAGGGAGTATACAGGTCGAGGGAGGGAGGGGGGTAGCACTTACCGCTCAGTCACGGAGAGGGGGCCCACACAGCGCCGGAGGTCGCTGGCTGGCATTGCGCCGCCTCCATCTGTGGGACTGAGCAGGCCGCGCGGTAGCTCCGCCCACAGATGAAGTTCAAACCAGGAGGACGCTGTGGTCTTAAAGGGACGGCAGCCACAGTTTCCTGCCGAGGACTGTGGTCCCCGGAACTCGGCCCAGGGGCAGCAGAACTGAAGGCAAGTGGCCAAAATGCCTCCCCCCTGACACGTGCCGCCCGGGGCGGACCGCCCCCTCCTTTGCTGTGCCGCCCGGGGCGGACCGCCCCCTCCGCCCCCCCTTGCTACGCCACTGGCCTGTTCCACTCGTTGATCACCCTCACTGTCAAAACGTTTTTTCTAATATCTAATCTGTGTCTCCTCCCCATCAGCTTCATCACATTGCTTCTAGTCTTTCCTTGTGAAAATGAAAATAAAACTGATCCCTCTACAGTGTGACAGCCGTAAAAGATATTTGTAGACAACTATTAGGTCTCCTCTCAGTCTTCTCTTTTGCAAGCTAATCAATCCTAAATCCTGTAACCGTTCTTCATAGGACATGGTTTGTAGACCAGTCACCATTCTGGTCACTCTTCTCTGAACTTGCTCCAGTTTGTTGATGTCTTTTTTAAAATGTGGTGCCCAGAACTGGACACAATATTCCAGATGAGGTCTATAAATAGGAGTAAAGGGGGATAAGGGGGTATTTCATCTTCCTATTTTTCACTGCGAACATTTACTTTTACCCTGCATGACACTGACCAATCATAAGCAGGAGGCATCATGCAATGGGAAAAAAATAAATAGAAACCGCTTTCAGAGAAAGTCTGAATCAGCTTTTTCAGTGTGATATGATGTTATGACACACAGCTCTGCTCTCCTCCCCAGGTCACACATCTCACTGCCCGAAGCTGTGCATCACAGATGTCAATGAATACTGCCCTGTTAGCTGGTACAGATCACGCTGCAGCTCTCATCTCACAGCACAGTGTGGGGAGTAGGAGGGGAGCAGAGTGGTCAGTGCAATGAGATAAAAGCTGCAGCATATCACATACACCACTCTGGATCAGTGCCAGCTATCAGTACAGTACTCCCGTATGTCTAGGATATATAGATAGGTGTTTGTAATGACACAGCTCTACTCTTCTCCCCTTCCAGCTCATAATCACAGTAGGTGCTGGCAGTGACATCTATTTGACTTGGGGAAGAGCGCAGATCTGTGTGTCATTACCGTTTTCACTAAAACACACAGAGAAAGCAGTGGCTCACTTTCTCTGGGGACGTAATTTTTTTTTTTTTTTTCTTCCTGCATGACACTGCCTGCTTATGATTGGGCAACGTTAGACAGGAAAGAAAAGAGAAAAAAAACAAGTGAAGATCCCGGCATAAAAATATCTGCCAATGCCTCCCGACTAATTGGTTATAGTGGAAATTATCTTTAGAATATATCTCCGCAATCGAGATGAGAAATGTAAAAGCAAACTATTTTTCACCTCTGCAACCACTATTACATTCTAAAAATAATGTCCTCTTAACAAATGTAATCTAATCACTTATAAGAAACTCCTGTTTAGCACAAACTGTTTTACAATTTTATTATATAAACTTAACAGGACACAACCAAAATTGTGAAAATTGTGGCAAGCTTATAAAAGTGCTAACTATAGGACAGGTTAGCTGGTTCCTTTTGCTTTAGGCAATCTTCATACAACAGTGTTTTCTGTTCTTCATAATGGTCTCCTCTGTGATTACCGAAGCAGTTCTTCATAAGAGAGACAAAACTCTTCCAGGACGAACCCTCAGGGTCATTCATGCATGTAGTAAAATTAGAATCATTCATAAGTTAACGAATATGAGGACCATCAAAGATTCCAGCTTGTAGTTTTTACATGCTCAATCCAGGGAATGATCTGTAAATGTACTTGAAGAAATTATCCGATTTGTCCAAAGCCCTAACAAAAATTGCTTCATTAATCCTAGCTTATTATGATGAGGTGGGAGAACGATGTTGTTCTTGTCCACCAGAGGGTTGTTGATGATACTGCAGCATTAACAATCATTTCTTCCCTTGTAGGCCATGACACTTTTTTCCAATGATCTTCCTTTGCCCTGCTTTCCCAGAGGCACATGAATCATGGGTATTTTGTGTATTCAGATTGCTGTCCAAGCAAGCCGCTGACCATCTACAGATCAACACAAATCGACCACGGATGTTCATGGTAATGGATTTTCTGTAATATGATTTTTACATTTTCATATTCTTTTGTAAGTTTTGTTGAAGGAGTAATCGGAAGAGATTAATAACGGTTACCATTGCGCAAGAGAACACATTTCAAGTTTCCAATGGAGCTGTCAGTCTTCTGGTTGATATTCCGTTTATCCCATTTGAAGCTGTGGTTTCATAGCAGTATAAAAGATCTTCCTCTTGGTTGAATTATAGAAGAAGCTGCTCTTCTCTTGTACGCTAGGCTGTAATTTTAACTTCCAACTCTATAAAATGTTGTATAAGTCTAAAAGTTGAGATACTGGCTTGGACAGATTTAAGTTTCTAATGATGTCTTCAAGTTGTTTTTGGCTTACTGGTTGAGGCCTTGAAGAGCTTCCCTCAAATTCACTTCCACTACTACTAACTGACTGTCTTCAGTGTCTGACAGTGGATGATCTGGTAAAAATCGATAATGGAACAATACTGCCATCTGGAATAGGTCGTTGTGCTGATTCCAAATCAGGATAATCCCACCGAGCTTTCTTGTAACAAAGCCTTTAATCGTTACAACACAAAAATAATTGTGAAGGTGGTTTTTTGTCTCCATACTATTGGCACAGCAAAGTTTAAACTTTTTCGTTCACCATTTGTCCACAATCATAGGTGTTCCATGTGTTTTGCAAACCATATGTGAAGCCCAAGACTTATCCTGGCCTCCAAGCTGTTATCCAAAAAAATGCCATGAGTCTGTGATATTTCATCTTTGTTTTTCAACCATGCACTCTCCACAGATGTAGATGTACATCAGGATCGTTGATGCAGGATCTTCTTGATGAAGTCAAAATTTTTTCATGTATTTAGATACTTAAGAGAACTTTTTGGCTATTAACCAAGACGGAGTTCACAAACTTTTACTGTAGCCAACTTCTTTCCTCAGCAAATTCACAGTGGAATTTTGGCTTCAAACAGTAGGTTTTATAGCACTGTAGGTCTACAAATTGAAATCCATTATATTTGATTACCTAAGAAACTGTTAAAGAGTGAAAAGACAGACCAAAAGCTATTGTATTTGTTGTTATCGCACATAAGTTGCATAGGGGGAATTCATTATTCTCATGGATGTCCATTATTTCAAAAACTAGAATCAATTCAGCAAAAGTTATTTAATTTTGAATTCAGCAGCCTCAAAATATCCATTAAAAAACCTCAGCACCTGGAAAAAAAATTTTTTGTACATCTGAGTAATAAGTTCCACAATTGGATGTGTTAAAAACATGTTCTTGTGCTGAGATAATCTTATAGATGTGCCCCGGCTATGTACTGTGTTATTTTTAGTGTCCAACCATGCAGAGCTGCTCCAGCTCATGGTCAGCATATAACACAGCTTCTGGCCACGGGAGAAAACAATAGCTACTTATGATAACAGAGTATACAAATAACGACTTCTGTATGTAGCAGAGCAAGGATCGTTGTAAGACCCAGTGTGGATTACGTCGGACTTGGGTGTTTGTGGGGTTAAAAAAATTGGAGAAAGAGGGTGGGTTTTTGTATTTTATTTCAAATAAATGATTTATTCGGTGTTTGTGTTTATTTCTTTTCACTTACAGGATTAGTATTGGGGGGTCTCATAAACCCTCCCCATTTTTAATCTAGGGCTTAGTGGCAGCTATGAGCCGTCATCAACCCCATATATTACCCCGATTGCCAACGGACAAGAGCAATAGGGAAGAGCAGGATAAAGTGCTGGGATTGTCGCATCTAATAGACCCGACAATTCTGGGTGGCTGCAGGCTGCTATTTTTAGTCTGGGAAGGCCCAATAACCATGGGACTACCCAGTCTGAGAATACCAGCCGCCAGCTGTTGGTTTCATCTTGGTTGTGTATCAAAATTGGGGGACCGCACACCGTTTTTTAAAATGATTTATTTAACAAAAAAAAAAAAAAAAAAAAAAAAATCTGCATAGGGTCCCTTTTCTTTTGATACACAGCCAAGATAAACACAAGGCTGCAGTCTGTAGCCGTATGCTTTACCTGCACTGGGTATCACAATATACGGGTGACACAACGCTAATTTTCTTATTTTCTATATTTTTCACCAATATACAAACGCACACAGCGGGTGTGATTCTAACCAATCACAGACGCTGTCACAAAGGGTGGGGGCATGGTCTGACTGCAACAAATTACAAATGCCGGGACTAATAATTGGTGAAGGAAGCAGTGAATATGTATGAGAGGTAATGAGCAGACCAATATGGTCAGACACAACCATTACACTGTTCATAACAGAGCACATTTATAAAAACTTAGCACACGATTTTTTTTTAAACACATCAAATTGTGGAACTTATTATTCCAAGATTTATTAAAATGTACTTTGTTCACAAGACAACTCCTTTACAAGGCAGCTGTCACGATTGGTTGCGGCATATAAAGCGTTTAATGAGCACTGAAAATACTAACAGCCTTCAAAACTCTTTGCTGTATCTTCACTAGCAGGGGTAATTGAATTTTAGGCGGCAGTAGTCCAAGGATCACAATCCCAATAGTGAATAATCACTGCCTCAATGACCTAATGGAGAAGTGGCACATTAGAATATGTAAAAATTTGCAAACCGATGTAATGTTCATAATTTTATTCTCTGAACTCTAAAAATATAATTTAAGTTAAAAAAATAAAGATACTATAAATCACAAAGATTTAACATCTGCTGAATAATTAGCTAAGTAAATTCTTATATTTCTGTTTACACAACTAATAGTAGTAGAATATGTTCCATTTGTCTTAAAAGAGGACTAGACATCACAAATTTCTATCTTGAGAATACATATATCAACAAATTTTACATTTTCTGAAAACCCAAGTTGCTGCTCTTTATTTTTAACTTACCATCTTTGGGGGACTCAGGGGTTTCAGTGATTGCCATCATCTTAGCAGTTGGCGTTTGATCATGACACACCTGATGTAGAAAGTTAATGGATTTCCCAATCAAAAGAACCTGAACAAGTAAATGGTAAAATCGTCAATATGTAGTATAATCCCAAAATCAGTACATTCAAAGCTCGTATATGATTGTATCAGTTTGTTCCCCCTGCCTCAGAAACTATTGACAGTTTTTGAAAACCACACATTTGTTTGTATCAAGGTACCCCAATTCATGGTTTGCTTTGATTTAAAAGTTATAGGTCAACAGAAACTCATTGACTGCCTGCATCTGATACTGTATGCTAGCAGTGGATCTGGCTGATCTGAGCGTGCATAGAGAACGGCACCAGGTACTAAGTATACATTCCCCATGTTTTCTTACATTTTTATAGAGACAGAGGGTTGAGCAAGATAAAATACATATTAGCGATTAGGAAAACAGCTAGAATTGAAAGGCACAGAGACAGCTGGGATAAAAGAAAACTCTGCCTTGTGAGAACAGAATATACACATACCAGTATTCCAATTTACTTAAAACAAATTGGGGAGGAATGGTCAAGACTGAATCTACAGCCTGTTGGACTAAGGTGCACCAAATTTATCAAGAGTTGCCCGCCTCTTTCACGACACGCGCTGCGGGAAGCACATTCACGCTAACTGTATGTACTGCGCGATGATCCCGCCGGCTCAATAGCATAGCCAGCGAAATCATCAGCGGTGTCACCTATATTATAATACCAGACACACTGCAGTAACTCCCACAATCTGTTAGCACCAATGAGAGACATTTAACCCCTCCGGTGCTGCTGTCAATAGCGCCAGCAGCATAAATCTATTTACAAGAGGGAGCACAGTATTTCCCCCGGTCAGCACAATGTTATTGTGATCGAATCATGCCGATGGGCTCAATGGTGATCCCGGCATGAATAATGGTCGTGGGGTCAGCCGGGTACGATGGTATGTAAAACCTGACACACCTCCGGCATACGTGCGATTCACCGATCTAATAGCCTGCAATGCAAAAGCATTGCAGAGTATTAGACCAGCGGTAAGACCGGGGAAATTGATGTCTAATCCTGGGAGTATATGATAAAAAAAAAAAATAAAAAATATATTATATATACTGTATACTTATTATAAAAATATAAATAGATAAAAAACACTTTTTTTTTTTTTTTTTTACTAATTTTTCGTAAAAACTGAAACAAGTAAAAACTACACATATTTGGTATTGCCATGTCCAGAATGCCCAATCTATAAAACTGTCACACTAGTTACCCGCTTCAGCAAATACAATAAAGAATTAAAGATATAATACGTGACAAAAAAACTATGCTTTTTAATCATAAGACCGAAAAAAGTGGAACAAAAAAAGTCAAAAAAGTCAAATGTAAATAAAACCGGTATAGCTGAAAACATCATTTTGCCCTGCAAAAAAACAAAAGCCTCCACTTAGCTTGGTTGCTGGAAAAAATAAAGAAAAAAAAACTACAACTTTTAGAATAAAGTGATGTAAAACCAATTCTTCTAAAAAAAAAAAAAACCAAAAACTCAAAAAACACAGATTGCTGTAATCATCCCGACCTAAAGAATAAAGCTGACGTTGACGTATCAATTTTACTACAAAAAAAAAAAAAACGTAGCTCTCAAAATATGGCAATTCATAATCTTTTCTTTTACTGTGTGATAACAGCCAAACCTAAAAAAAACTATGTAAATGTGTTATCACTGTAATCGTAGTAATCGTAGTGACACAAAGAATAAAGCGGTCTTATAATTTAAACTGAACATTGAGTGGCATATAAAATAAACGCAATTTTTGATATGCTGTTGATTTGGTCATTCTTCTTCCCAAAGATCACATTAACCCCTTCACGACCGGCCGATTTTCCACTTTCCGGGTTTTTTTTTCGCCATTCTTTTTCTGAGAGACGTAACTTTTTTATTTTTCAGTAAATATGGTCATGTGAGGGCTCATTTTTTGCGGCACAAGCTGTACTTTTAAATGAAACTATACGTTTTACCATATAGTGTACTGGAAAACGGCAAAACAATTCCAAATTCAGAAAAATTGCAAATAAAGTGCGATAGCACTATTGTTTTTGAGATATTTTATTCACTGTGTTCACTATATGGTAAAACTGATGTGTGGGTGTGATGCCTCAGGTCAGTGCGAGTTCGTAGACACCAAACATGTATAGGTTTACTTTTATATAAGGGGTTAAAAAAAATCGGAAGTTTGACTGAAAAAAGTGGCGCACGTTTTACGCCATATTCCGTGACCCGTAGCGTTCTCATTTTTCGGGATCTATGGCTCAATGACTGCTTATTTTTTGCGTCTTGAGCTGACGTTTTTAACGGTACAATTTTTGAGCAGATGCTACGTTTTTATCGCCTCATAGCAAAAAGTCGTTTTGGCGTTTGGAATTTTTTTGCCGCTACGCCGCATACTGATCAGATTAATTGATTTTATATTTTGATAGATCGGGCGTTTATGAACGCGGCGATAACAAATGTGTGTATATTTTTTTAACCCTTTAATTTTCAATGGGGCGAAAGGGGGGTGATTTGAACTTTAAGGTTTTTTTTTTAATTTTTTTAAAACTTTTTTTTTTTTTTTATTTTACTAGTCCCCCTAGGGGGCTATTGCGATCAGCATTCCGATCGCTCTGCACTATCTGCTGATCACAGCTATACAGCTGTAAACAGCAGATACGCTCTCTTTCTCTTTTGCTGTGCCGCTGGCACAGCGAAAGTGAAAGCAATTCATGTGTAGTACAGGAGTCATCACATGACCCTGTGCTACCATGACAACTATCGGAAGTCACGTGATCACGTCACGTGACTTCCGGTATCGGGCAGTAAGTAAAAGTTTATCGTGATCGCGCTTATAATGGCGCTGTCACATATTGACAGCGCCATTTAAGGGGTTAAACGGCACGAGCAGATAACGATTCTGCTCGTGCCTAGCAGGCACACATCTCAGCTGTGAAAATCAGCTGAGATGTGTGCCGATCGCGGCATGCTGCCTACGGCAGACTGCGGGCAGTAATAATATGACCGCTAGCACGTAATTTTACAACCCGCGGTCGTTAAGGGGTTAAGGCTCGGCCCACATTTATCCTGCGCTCTGTGCTGAACATTTACACCAGAGTCTCAATGTAAATCTCTGAAATATGAGATTCACTATAGAGGCAGAGGGAATCAAGGATTATGTCCTATTGTCTAGCAGTGGCTGTCTTTTCAGTGGTACATGAAAGCGTGATGGACCAGAGTTTTTGCATCAGATGAAAAGAAGGACAACGTTGAACAGAGGCCAGATGGACTCGAGTAATTCTGCTGCTTCACTGTGGTGAATAGATCCGTCATGGGTTTCATCAGAATCAAGTCATTTGGATATTTAAATGGAAACCCCTTTATGTAAGTGCTCAGCATAGAGCACAGGATAAATGTTATGCAAAATTTTATGAACCATGTTACCAATCCACAGAAATAAACAAATACCCACTCAGAGCGGTCATCTGCTAACCAGAATTTAGGGGGCTTCCACATTGCTGTAACACAAAGGCTCTAGAAAAGTGAATCTGATCTCCACAAAAAGAAATCCAGCAAATTCTGAGCTCACAAATCAAAATGCCCACCCCCCCCCTACCTCTTGCTGAGCCCCAGAGTGTGCCTAGTCCACATTTAGCATCCATGTTTGGCATTACTGTAATAAGGAGAGCCCACTTAATTTTTGTGATACGTGTCTCCAGAAGCACAATTTGGGCACAATGATGTACTCGCACTATAATGTACTGAGGACTACAATGGCAGATTTGAAATTTTCAATCAGCAACATCCATTGCTGCTTGTTTCTGGAAAATACCCATTGAATCATTATCACTGCACCTGTAAATAAATTCCCAGAAGAGTGTAATTTTCAAAATTGGACACTTGAGGGGGGATTGCGCTGTTCTGGCAATTAGGGGCTCTGTACATGGAGTCCTCAAACTATTCTAGGAAAATCTGTACTCCAAGAGTCAAATAGCTCTCCTTCCCTCTGGAGTCTTGCCGTGTGGCTAAGCAGTACTGTACAGCCAGATGTGGGGTATTGCCACGCTCAGCAGAAATTGTGTGACAAATGTGGTGACATTTTTACTCATTTGTGTGAAAAGGTAAAATCTGGGGCTAAACTAAATTTGTGTAAAAATGTAATTATTTCTTCTTCACTGCCCAATGGTATAAAATACTGTGACGCACATGTGGCTGTAGTGTCAATATGCTCACTGCACCCTTAGATAAATTGTGGGGGTGAAGTTTGTAAAATGGGGTTACTTATAGGGTGTTTTGCTGCTATGGCACCTCAAGGGCTCTGCCAATGTGACATGGCACCCGCAAACCATAACAGCAAAATCTGCTCCTTCCGTTCTGAGCTTTGCATTGTGACTCAAAAGTAGTTTTCAACCCCATATGGCTTATTGACGTGCACTAGACAAATTGCACAACAAATTGTAAGATCAATTTTCTCCTGTTCCTTTCTGAAAACAAAAAAATTGGTAATAAAGCAATATTTTGAGGGAAAAATTCAATTTTTTTTATATTGACAACTCAACGTTGTGTGATGCTCCTATGGGTTTAAAGTGCTCAACACACCTCTAGATAATATCATTGAGGCGAGTAGCTTCCAAAATAGGGTCCCTTGTGGGGTTTTCCTATTGTTTAGGCACAACAGGGGCTTTGCAAACATGGTACATGCTGTTTACTCCACCCATTTTTGTGCACCCAAAGTCTAATGGAGCTCCTTCCCTTCCGAGCCCTGCCGTGTGTCCAAATTGTGCTTTTTCACCACATATGGGCTATTTGTGTACGTGGGAGAAATTGCATGTATGGTCCATTTTCTCCTTTACCATTGTAAAAAAGAAAAAATTGGAGTTAAAAAGGAACATTTTAGTGGGGACAAATTATTTTTTTTTATATTTTCCTTCCACTTTGCTTTAAATATGTGAAGCATCTAAAGTGTTAATAAAATTCTTGCATGTGCTTTTGTTCACTTTGAGGCGTACAGTTTTTATAATGGTGTCACTTTTGGGTATTTTCTGTCACATAGGTCCTCAAAATCACTTAAAATATGAAGTGGTCCATAAAGAAGGGAATTTTGTTTACTTACCGTAAATTCCTTTTCTTCTAGCTCCTATTGGAGACCCAGACAATTGGGTGTATAGCTTCTGCCTCCGGAGGCCACACAAAGTATTACACTTTAAAAAGTGTAACCCCTCCCCTCTGCCTATACACCCTCCCGTGCATCACGGGCTCCTCAGTTTTGGTGCAAAAGCAGGAAGGAGGAAACTTATAAATTGGTCTAAGGTAAATTCAATCCGAACGATGTTCGGAGAACTGAAAACTATGAACCAAAAGAACAATTCAACATGAACAACATGTGTACACAAAAGAACAAACAGCCCGAAGGGAACAGGGGCGGGTGCTGGGTCTCCCAATAGGAGCTAGAAGAAAAGGAATTTACGGTAAGTAAACAAAATTCCCTTCTTCTTTGTCGCTCCATTGGGAGACCCAGACAATTGGGACGTCCAAAAGCAGTCCCTGGGTGGGTAAAAGAATACCTCGATAAAAAAGAGCCGAAAACGACCCCCTCTTACAGGTGGGCAAACGCCGCCTGAAGGACTCGCCTACCTAGACTGGCATCTGCCGAAGCATAGGTATGCACCTGATAGTGTTTCGTGAAAGTGTGCAGACTAGACCAGGTAGCTGCCTGACACACCTGTTGAGCCGTAGCCCGGTGCCGCAATGCCCAGGATGCACCCACGGCTCTGGTAGAATGGGCTTTCAGCCCCAAAGGAAGCGGAAGGCCAGAAGAACGGTAGGCTTCAAGAATCGGTTCCTTGATCCAGCGAGCCAAGGTTGACTTGGAAGCCTGCGAACCCTTACGCTGGCCAGCGACAAGGACAAAGAGCGCATCTGAACGGCGCAAGGGCGCCGTGCGAGACACGTAGAGCCGGAGTGCTCTCACCAGATCTAATGAGTGCAAATCCTTTTCACATTGGTGAATTGGATTAGGGCAAAATGAAGGTAAGGAGATATCCTGATTGAGATGAAAAGGAGATACCACCTTGGGGAGAAATTCCGGAACAGGACGCAGAACCACCTTATCCTGGTGAAAAACCAGGAAGGGGGCTTTGCATGACAGCGCTGCCAGCTCCGACACTCTACGGAGCGATGTAACTGCCACTAGAAATGCCACCTTCTGCGAAAGACATGATAAAGAGACATCCCGCAGCGGCTCGAAAGGTGGTTTCTGAAGAGCCGTTAGCACCCTGTTAAGGTCCCAGGGTTCCAGCGGACGCTTATAAGGTGGGACTATGTAGCAAACTCCCTGCAGGAACGTGCGGACCTGCGGAAGCCTGGCTAGACGCTTTTGAAAAAATACGGATAGCGCCGATACTTGTCCCTTGAGAGAGCCGAGAGACAAACCCTTGTCCATTCCGGATTGGAGGAATGAAAGAAAAGTGGGTAAGGCAAAGGGCCAGGGAGTAAAACCATTATCAGAGCACCAGGATAAGAAGATCCTCCAAGACCTGTGATAGATCTTGGCGGACGTTGGTTTCCTGGCCTGTCTCATGGTGGAAATGACATCTTGAGATAACCCTGAGGACGCTAGGAGCCAGGACTCAATGGCCACACAGTCAGGTTGAGGGCCACAGAATTCAGATGGAAAAACGGCCCTTGTGACAGCAAGTCTGGGCGGTCTGGGAGCGCCCACGGTTGACCCACCGTGAGATGCCACAGATCCGGGTACCACGACCGCCTCGGCCAATCTGGGGCGACGAGAATGCCGCGACGACAGTCGGACCTGATTTTGCGCAGCACTCTGGGCAGCATCGCCAGAGGAGGAAATACATAAGGCAGTCGAAACTGCGACCAATCCTGAACTAAAGCGTCCGCCGCCAGAGCTCTGTGATCTTGAGACCGGGCCATGAATGCCGGGACTTTGTTGTTGTGCCGTGACGCCATAAGATCGACGTCCGGCGTTCCCCAGCGGCGACAGATCTCTCGAAACACGTCTGGGTGAAGAGACCATTCCCCCGCGTCCATGCCTTGACGACTGAGAAAATCTGCTTCCCAGTTTTCTACGCCCGGGATGTGAACTGCGGAGATGGTGGAGGCTGTGGCTTCCACCCACTGCAGAATCCGTCGGACTTCCTGGAAGGCTTGACGACTGCGAGTGCCTCCTTGGTGGTTGATGTATGCGACGGCAGTGGCGTTGTCAGACTGGATACGGATCTGCCTGCCCTCCAGCCACCGATGAAAAGCCAATAGGGCTAGATACACTGCCCTTATCTCCAGAATATTGATCTGAAGGGAAGACTATCGGAGTCCAGGTTCCCTGAGCCCTGTGGTGGAGAAAAACCGCCCCCCACCCTGACAGGCTCGCGTCCGTGGTGACCACAGCCCAGGTTGGGAGTAGGAAGGATTTTCCCTGCGACAGAGAGTTGGGAAGGAGCCACCACTGAAGTGACGTCTTGGTTGCAAGGGAAAGAGAGACGTTCCTGTCGAGGGAAGTCGACCTCCTGTCCCATTTGCGGAGAATGTCCCACTGGAGTGGCCGCAGATGGAATTGCGCGAAGGGCACTGCCTCCATCGCTGCCACCATCTTCCCCAGGAAGTGCATGAGACGCCTCAAGGGGTGTGACTGACCCCGAAGAAGAGATTGCACCCCTGCCTGCAGAGAAAGCTGTTTGTCCAGCGGTAGCATGACTACCGCTGACTGAGTATGAAACTCCATCCCGAGGTAAGTCAGTGATTGGGTCGGTGTCAACTTGGATTTTGGGAAGTTGATGATCCACCCGAACTGCTGGAGAGTCGGCAGAGCGACGGTAAGGCTGTTTTGACACGCCATCTGAGAGGGTGCCCTGACCAGAAGATCGTCTAAGTAGGGAATCACCGAGTGGCCCTGAGAGTGTAGGACCGCCACAACAGATGCCATGACCTTGGTGAACACCCGTGGGGCTGTTGCCAGGCCGAAAGGCAAGGCCACGAATTGAAGGTGTTCGTCCCCGATGGCGAAACGCAAAAAGCGTTGATGTTCGGGTGCGATCGGCACATGGAGATAAGCATCCTTGATGTCGATCGATGCTAGGAAGTCTCCTTGTGACATCGACGCGATGACCGAGCGGAGAGATTCCATCCGAAACCGTCTGATGCTCACATGTCTGTTGAGTAGTTTGAGGTCCAGAACGGGACGGAACGAACCGTCCTTCTTTGGCACCACGAACAAGTTGGAGTAAAAGCCGCGACCATGTTCCTTGGGGGGAACAGGGATCACAACTCCTTCTGTCTTCAGAGCGTCCACCGCCTGAAAAAGTGCATCGGCCCGCGCGGGGGGCGGAGAGGTTATGAAGAAACGAGTCGGGGGACGAGAGCTGAACTCTATCCTGTAACCGTGAGACAGAATGTCTCTCACCCATCGGTCTTGAACATGTGGCCACCAGGCGTCGCAAAAGCGGGAGAGCCTGCCACCGACCGAGGATGCGGTTCGGGGATGCAGAGAGTCATGAAGAGGCCGCCTTGGAGGCATTGCCTCCGGCGGGTTTTTGGGGGCGTGGCTTAGCCCGCCACGCATAGGAGTTCCTCTGGCCTTTCTCCGGCCTGTTGGACGAAGAGGATTGGGGCTTGGCGGAGGGACGAAAGGACCGAAACCTCGATTGTATTTTCCGTTGCTGAGGTCTCTTTGGTTTGGACTGGGGTAAGGAGGAGTCCTTTCCCTTGGATTCCTTAATAATCTCATCCAATCGTTCGCCAAACAATCGGTCGCCAGAAAACGGCAAACCGGTTAAGAACCTCTTGGAAGCCGAGTCTGCCTTCCATTCGCGCAGCCACATGGCCCTGCGGACTGCCACAGAATTAGCGGATGCCACCGCTGTACGGCTAGCAGAGTCTAGAACTGCGTTCATGGCGTAGGAAGAAAAAGCTGACGCCTGAGAAGTCAAAGACGCAACCTGCGGAGCAGAATTACGTGTGACCGCATTAATCTCAGCCAGACAAGCTGAGATAGCTTGGAGTGCCCACACGGCTGCAAAAGCCGGGGCAAAAGACGCGCCCGTGGCTTCATAGATGGATTTCACCAGGAGCTCTATCTGCCTGTCAGTGGCATCTTTTAGCGATGAGCCATCTGCAACCGATACCACAGATCTAGCCGCCAATCTAGAGACTGGAGGATCCACCTTGGGACATTGAGCCCAACCCTTAACTACGTCAGAGGGGAAGGGGTAACGTGTGTCAGTAAGGCGCTTAGTAAAGCGCTTGTCCGGAACCGCTCTGGGCTTCTGGACAGCATCTCTGAAGTTAGAGTGATCGAAAAACGCACTCCGTGTACGTTTAGGGAACCGAAACTGGTGTTTCTCCTGCTGAGAAGTCGACTCCTCTACAGGTGGCGGCGGGGGAGATATATCTAACACCTGGTTGATGGACGAGATAAGGTCATTTACTATGGCGTCCCCTTCAGGTGTATCAAGATTGAGAGCAACGTCAGGGTCAGAGCCCTGAGCTGCGACGTCCGCCTCGTCCTCCAGAGAGTCCTCAAGCTGGGAACCCGAGCAGCGTGAAGAAGTCAGGGAAGATTCCCAGCGAGCCCGCTTAGCCGGTCTGGGACTGTGGTCCGGGCAGGAGTCCTCCACGTGAGACCTAGGGCCCCCCTGGGAGCGCGCTGCGGCGCGGACAGAGAGGGGCCTGGAGGGGACGATCCAACAGGGCCCGGGGCCTGTGTAACGACCTGTCTGGACTGCAAAGCTTCAAGCAGCTTGGCAGACCATTTGTCCATAGACTGAGCCATGGATTGTGAAAGTGACTCAGAGTTTCTCAGCAAAAACGGCAAACTCTGTCCCTGCCGCCTGGACAGGGGGATCAGGGGGGTCTACCTGAGCCGGGGGGCCCACTAGTGACCGAGGCTCCGGCTGAGCAAGCAAAACAGGGGTCGAGCATTGCTCACAGTGAGGGTAGGTGGAACCCGCAGGTAACCTAGCCGCACAAGAGGTACAAGTCGCAAAATAACCCTGTGCCTTGGCACCCTTGCTCCTTGTGGACGACATGCTGTCGTCTCCTAGGAGAGTGATCACTGAGGGTATATGGGAAAAGGTATACAGCCCGAGCGAACAGAAATATATATATATATATATATATATATAGTATCTATTCCGGCACCCTAAGGGGACCAGCACCGGGTGACCGGTGTGGCTTACCGACCGCTAAAAAGCGGAGCGTGTATCCTCCAGATTCCCTGCCTTAGGTCTCCCAGAGTTGCAGAGCTCTTTCCTGGAAATCCTCCACCGGCAGAATGTCAAAAAAAAAAAAAAAATGGCTGCCGGAGCTCTCTGGGGAGGAGTGGAGCCGTGGGCGGCGCTAGAAAAGTGCGGGAATCTGGGGTCCCCACAGTGATCAGTGAGGGGGGAGGAAACATACAGGATGCTCCGGCCCTCACATCCGACGTCAGGTCGGCAGTCCCGCCCTTACCCCTGACAGACAGGCCCGTGGGCGTGAGTTTTGCTACTAGGCCGCAATGAAGCCGGGGACTAAATTTAAGACCGCGGCCGACAAGCAGGCGCGGTCGGCGCGGAAGTCCGCCGGTCTTCACAAATCAGCAGCTGCTGCAGCGTCCGGGATGAAGGCGCTCCATGCACAGCCCCCATGGGGACACAGAGTACCTTAGAGATGCAGGGCCCGGTCCCTGAGGATAAATAGACTCCTGTCCGGCAGATTCCCACAGGGGCTGCGGAGGGAGCACGGTCCCAGTAACTGGATGACCGGTCAGGATCCCACTTCTCCCAGAGCCGCTAAGGGATGGTGAAGTAAAACGGCATGAGGCTCCAGCCTTTGTACCCGCAATGGGTACCTCAACCTTAACAGCACCGCCGACGTAGTGGGGTGAGAAGGGAACATGCCGGGGGCCCCGTGGGGGCCCACTTTTCTTCCAACCGATATAACTAATATGAGAATGCATGAGTGGATGTGTGCCTCCTTCCACACAAAGCATAAAACTGAGGAGCCCGTGATGCACGGGAGGGTGTATAGGCAGAGGGGAGGGGTTACACTTTTTAAAGTGTAATACTTTGTGTGGCCTCCGGAGGCAGAAGCTATACACCCAATTGTCTGGGTCTCCCAATGGAGCGACAAAGAAAAATGGTTTTGTAAATTTTGTTGACAAATTTGAAAAGAATTGTTGCTAAACATTTGTGTGGTTGTGTTGGTGTGACAGAAAAAGAAACCTAGCGCAGACATGAGCTGACGTTAATTTCAGCAATAACACAAGCCAGTTTTCAGGCGTACATTAGAGTACAGTGGTACCTCGCTTAACGAGTAACCCACTTAACGAGAATTTCGCTTAACAAGCAAAGCTTTCTGTAAATTTGTAACCTGCTTTACGAGAAAGCTTTGCTGGACGAGCGAAATGCTCACTGCACACACTTCCGGTTCCGTCCATCCACCGTGCTCTGACCCGCACTTGCAGTCCACACAAACACACACATGTACGCACAAACACACACAAATAAACATACACGCACGCACACACACACACAGTATTATGCTCACCTTACCGTCCATTCCACCGCTGGTCTCATGGTTCTTGTAGTTCCCGGGTACATTGTGATGTCCTCGCGGCGAACTACAAGACCCAGGAGGCCTGCGATGGAACGGAAGGTAAGGTGAGCATATAACATAACATAATATAGTGTACCTTTCGTTTCATCGCCGGCTTCCTGGGTCCTGTAGTTCGCCGCTCCGCTCCACTCCAGGATGTGTATCGGCATCCATAGCAACGAGGCAGGAACTTCCTGTCACCGCTATTGAAAGGCAGCGCGCTGGCCAAATCAGAAGCAAGCGGCTCTGCCTTTGACGTCAGCGCTCTGGCCAGGAAGTTCCTCCCTCTTCGTTATGGTAACGCAATACACAGCCCGGCCCCGTACCAGAGAACAGCAAGTCCCAGGAGACCGGCGATGGAACGGAAGGTAAGGTGAGCATATAATATGTGTGCGTGCATGCTTGTGTGTGTTTGTGTGAGTTTGTACATGTTTGTGTGTGTTTGTGTATGTGTGGAATGACAGAATAGGGGACCAGGATGGGACATTTAACACGTTGTGGAACGAATCGTCTGCATTGCATTTCCTATGGGAAATCTAGCTTTGCCTAACGAGTAACTTGGTTAACAAGCACAGTCCCAGAACGGATTGTTCTCGTTAACCAAGCTTCCACTGTATATTTTGTTGCTTTGAAGTAGGCTGCCTTCTGCCAAATGCACCAACCCATTGAAAAGCAAAAAAAAAACAAAACGAAAACTAAAAGCACAAAAGTGACAAAATGGGGAAAAAAAAAATACTATTCTTAATGGTAAAGAATATTAAAGCTTAAAGGAAAACACTAACAAATTTATATATACACTGATTATATAATACAACAGTATATATGTAATATATCTACCTATCTAAATATGCACATATATAAAACACACAGACTCATGGCTGAAAGTGTTGGCACTCTTGAAATTGTTCTAGAAAGTGAAGTATTTCTCAGCTACATGTTTTGTTATGCACAATTTATTTCCTTTGTGTGTATTTGAACAACACAGAAAAAAGGAAAAAAAAAAAATGGAAAATTGAACATCATTTCACACAAAACCTCAAAAATCGGCCAGACTAAAGTGTTGGCACCTATTCCAAAATTGAATGTAAACATCTTTATTTCAAGCATGTGATGCTTGTTCAAACTCATCTATGGCAAGTAATAGTTGTGGGCAATATGAAAATCACACCTCAAACCATATAAAAAAGGAAGAAGTTGACTCTGTTTCGCATTGTGTCTGTGTTGTGCCACACTAAACATTGAGAACAGAAAGTAAAGAAAAATATCTGAGGACTTGAGAACTGATGTAGTTTAAAAATATCAACTCATCTCAAAGTTACAAGTCCATCTCCAGAGATCTTTATGTTCCTTTTTCCATGGTGCAAAAAATAATCAAGACGTTTACAATCCATGGCACTGTAACTAATCTCCCTTGACATGGATGGCAGAGAAAAATTGATGAAACGGTTGAAGCACAATAGTTCAGATAGTGGACTGGAGAAGCAGCCCAATCAAGTTAAAAAAAAATAATTCAAGCTGTCCTGCAGGGTGTATCAGTGGCAGTGCAAACTATCCGTCCACATTTGAATGAAAGGAAACACTATGGCAGGAGGACACCACTGCTGACAGATATAAAAAAGCTAAACTGTAGTTTGCCAAAATGTACACGAGCAACCAATATTCTTCTGGCAAAGTATCTTCTGGACAGATAATACTAAGGTAGACCTTTTTGGTAAAGCACATCATTCTCCTGTTTACCGAAACCGGAATGAGGCTCAAAAAGAAAAGAACACCATCTACAGTTAAATATGTTTTGGGGTCATTTTTCTGCCTCTGACACTGGGTGCCTTCACTGTGTGCAAGGCATAATACCTGAAGATTACCAAACAATTTTAGGTCACAGTGTAAAGGCCAGTATCAAAAAGCTGGGTTTGCGTCCTAGGTCATGGATCTTCAAGCAGGACAATGACGCCAAACATACTTCAAGAAGCTCCCAGAAATGGATGAAAACAAAGCGTTGAAAAGATCTGAAGTCAACAGCAAAGGATCCAGATCTTAAAACTGCTGTTGGGAGAAGGCAACCTTCAAATGTGAAAGACCTGGACCAGTTTGCAAAATAAGAGTGGTCCAAAATTCCAGCTGAGAGGTGTAAGAAGCTTACTGATGGTTATAGGAAGCGATTGATTGCAATTATTTATCTCAAAGGGTGTGCAACCAAATGTTAAGGTGCCAACAATTTTGTCCAGACCATTTTTGGAGTTTTGTGTGAAATTATGTCCAATTTGCCTTTTTTGTGTGTTGTTCCATTACACACAAAGGAAATACTACATTTTCTGGAACAATTTCAAAAGTGCCAACACTCTTGGCCATGACTTTCGGCCATATACGCTGTTTTGTCTTCGCCACCAGGCTGAAGCTCAGTTTCAGGGTGATGGCAATCTTCTTATGGCCTACGCCATCTTTAGGTAAAGTGACAAAGAAGGGAATTTTGTTACTTACCGTAAATTCCTTTTCTTCTAGCTCCTATTGGGAGACCCAGACGATTGGGTGCATAGCACTGCCTCCGGAGGCCACACAAAGCAATTATACTAAAAAGTGTAAGGCCCCTCCCCTTCTGGCTATACACCCCCAGTGGGATCACTGGCTCACCAGTTTTAGTGCAAAAGCAAGAAGGAGGAAAGCCAATAACTGGTTTAAACAAATTCACTCCGAAGTAACGTCGGAGAACTGAAAACCATTCAACATGAACAACATGTGTACCCGAAAAACAACCAAAAATCCCGAAGGACAACAGGGCGGGTGCTGGGTCTCCCAATAGGAGCTAGAAGAAAAGGAATTTACGGTAAGTAACAAAATTCCCTTCTTCTTCGGCGCTCCATTGGGAGACCCAGACGATTGGGACGTCCAAAAGCTGTCCCTGGGTGGGTAAAGAAATACCTCATGTTAGAGCTGCAAAGACAGCCCTCCCCTACGGGGAGGCAACTGCCGCCTGCAGGACTCTTCTACCTAGGCTGGCGTCCGCCGAAGCATAGGTATGCACCTGATAATGTTTGGTGAAAGTGTGCAGACTCGACCAGGTAGCTGCCTGGCACACCTGTTGAGCCGTAGCCTGGTGTCGTAATGCCCAGGACGCACCCACGGCTCTGGTAGAATGGGCCTTCAGCCCTGATGGAACCGGAAGCCCAGCAGAACGGTAGGCTTCAAGAATTGGTTCTTTGATCCATCGAGCCAGGGTGGCTTTGGAAGCCTGCGACCCTTTGCGCTTACCAGCGACAAGGACAAAGAGTGCATCCGAGCGGCGCAGGGGCGCCGTACGGGAAATGTAGATTCTGAGTGCTCTCACCAGATCCAACAAATGTAAATCCTTTTCATACCGATGAACTGCATGCGGATAAAAGGAAGGCAAGGAGATATCCTGATTAAGATGAAAAGAGGATACCACCTTAGGGAGAAACTCCTGAATGGGGCGCAGCACTACCTTGTCCTGGTGGAACACCAGGAAAGGAGCCTTGGATGACAGCGCAGCTAGTTCGGACACTCTCCGAAGAGACGTGACCGCTACCAGAAAGGCCACTTTCTGTGAGAGTCGAGAAAGTGACACATCCCTCAGAGGCTCGAAGGGCGGCTTCTGGAGAGCAACAAGGACCTTGTTTAGATCCCACGGATCTAACGGCCGCCTGTACGGAGGTACGATATGACAAACCCCCTGCAGGAACGTGCGCACCTGAGAAAGTCGTGCTAGACGCTTCTGAAAAAACACGGATAGTGCCGAGACTTGCCCTTTAAGGGAGCCGAGCGACAAGCCCTTTTCCAACCCAGATTGCAGGAAGGAAAGAAAGACAGGTAACGCGAATGGCCAGGGAGATACTCCTTGTGCAGAGCACCAGGATAAGAAAATCTTCCACGTTCTGTGGTAGATCTTAGCAGAAGTGGACTTCCTAGCCTGTCTCATGTTGGCCACGACCCCTTGGGATAATCCTGAAGACGCTAGGATCCAGGACTCAATGGCCACACAGTCAGGTTCAGGGCCGCAGAATTCCGATGGAAAAACGGCCCTTGGGACAGTAAGTCTGGACGGTCTGGTAGTGCCCACGGTTGGCCGACCGTGAGATGCCACAGATCCGGGTACCACGACCTCCTCGGCCAGTCTGGGGCGACGAGTATGACGCGGTCGCAATCGGATCTGATCTTGCGTAACACTCTGGGCAAGAGTGCCAGAGGTGGAAACACATAAGGGAGCCGGAACTGCGACCAATCTTGCACTAAGGCATCTGCCGCCAGAGCTCTTTGATCGCGAGACCGCGCTATGAAGGTCGGGACCTTGTTGTTGTGCCGAGACGCCATTAGGTCGACGTCCGGCACCCCCCAGCGGCGGCAGATTTCCTGAAACACATCCGGGTGAAGGGACCATTCCCCTGCGTCCATGCCCTGGCGACTGAGGAAGTCTGCTTCCCAGTTTTCTACGCCCGGGATGTGAACTGCTGATATGGTGGATGCTCTTTCCTCTACCCACATCAGAATCCGCCTGACTTCCCGGAAGGCTTGCCGACTGCGTGTCCCTCCTTGGTGGTTGATGTATGCCACCGCTGTGGAGTTGTCCGACTGAATTCGGATCTGCTGTCCTTCCAGCCACTGCTGGAAGGCCAATAGGGCAAGATACACTGCCCTGATCTCCAGAACATTGATCTGAAGGGTGGACTCCTGCTGAGTCCACGTCCCTTGAGCCCTGTGGTGGAGAAAAACTGCTCCCCACCCTGACAGACTCGCGTCTGTCGTGACCACTGCCCAGGATGGGGGCAGGAATGATCTTCCCTGCGATAATGAGGTGGGAAGAAGCCACCATAGCAGAGAATCCTTGGCTGTCTGAGAAAGGGAGACTTTCCTGTCTAGGGAAGTTGTCTTCCCGTCCCATTGGCGGAGAATGTCCCATTGAAGTGGACGCAGATGAAACTGCGCGAACGGGACTGCCTCCATTGCTGCCACCATCTTCCCTAGGAAGTGCATGAGGCGCCTTAAGGTGTGCGACTGACCCTGAAGGAGAGACTGCACCCCTGTCTGTAGAGACCGCTGCTTGTCCAGCGGAAGCTTCACTATCGCTGAGAGAGTACGAAACTCCATGCCAAGATACGTTAGTGATTGAGTCGGTGCCAGGTTTGACTTTGAAAGGTTGATGATCCACCCGAAAGTCTGGAGAGTCTCCAGCGCAACATTCAGGCTGTGTTGGCATGCCTCTTGAGAGGGTGCTTTGACAAGTAGATCGTCCAAGTAAGGGATCACCGAGTGTCCCTGAGAATGCAAGACTGCTACCACTGCCGCCATGACCTTGGTGAAAACCCGTGGGGCTGTCGCCAGACCAAATGGCAGAGCTACGAACTGGAGATGGTCGTCTCCTATCCCGAAACGTAGAAAACGTTGGTGCTCTGTAGCAATCGGCACGTGGAGATAAGCATCTTTGATGTCTATTGATGCAAGGAAATCTCCTTGGGACATTGAGGCAATGACAGAGCGGAGGGATTCCATCCGGAACCGCCTGGCGTTCACATGCTTGTTGAGCAGCTTTAGGTCCAGAACAGGACGGAACGAGCCGTCCTTTTTTGGAACCACGAAGAGATTGGAGTAAAAACCTTGCCCTTGTTCCTGCAGAGGAACAGGGATCACCACTCCTTCTGCTTTTAGTGAGCACACCGCCTGCAGAAGGGCATCTGCTCGGTCGGGATGTGGGGAGGTTCTGAAGAACCGAGGCGGAGGACGAGAACTGAATTCTATCCTGTACCCGTGAGACAAAATGTCTGCTACCCACCGGTCTTTGACCTGTGGCAGCCAAATGTCGCAAAAGCGGGAGAGCCTGCCACCGACCGAGGATGCGGAGGGCTGAGGCCGAAAGTCATGAGGCAGCCGCCTTGGAAGCGGTTCCTCCGGTTGCTTTCTTGGGGCGTGACTGAGCCCGCCAGGAATCTGAGTTCCTATGCTCCTTCTGAGTCCCTTTGGACGAGGAGAATTGGGTCTTGCTGGAGCCTCGAAAGGACCGAAACCTCGACTGCCACTTCCTCTGTTGAGGTTTGCTTGATCTGGGCTGGGGTAAGGAGGAGTCCTTACCCTTGGATTGCTTAATGATTTCAGCCAATTGTTCACCAAACAGTCTATCCACAGATAGCGGCAAGCTGGTTAAACATTTTTTGGAAGCAGAATCCGCTTTCCATTCCTTTAACCACAAGGCTCTGCGCAAGACAACAGAGTTGGCAGACGCAATTGAGGTACGGCTTGTAGAGTCCAGGACAGCGTTGATAGCGTAAGTCGCAAACGCCGACATTTGCGAGGTTAGGGACGCTACTCGCGGCACTGCTGGACCTATGAAAGAGTCCACCTGTGCCAGGCCAGCTGAAATAGCTTGGAGTGCCCACACGGCCGCGAATGCTGGAGCAAACGACGCGCCAATAGCTTCATAGACAGACTTTAACCAAAGGTCCATCTGTCTGTCATTGGCATCTTTAAGTGAAGCCCCATCTTCCACTGCAACTATGGATCTAGCTGCAAGCCTGGAAATTGGGGGATCCACCTTTGGACACTGGGTCCAGCGTTTGACCACGTCAGGGGGAAAGGGATAACGTGTATCCTTAAGACGTTTGGAGAAACGCTTATCTGGGTAGGCATGGTGTTTCTGGACTGATTCTCTGAAGTCAGCGTGGTCCAGAAAAGTACTCAGTTTAGGCTTGGGATACCTGAAATGGAACTTCTCCTGCTGTGCAGCTGCCTCCTCTGCAGAAGGGGCAGGGGGAGAAATTTCCAATAGACTATTGATGGCCGCTATAAGGTCATTTACCACGGCGTCACCATCAGGAGTATCCAGATTGAGAGCGGTTTCAGGATTAGACTCCTGATCACCCTCCTCTGTCTCATCATGTAGAGACTCCTCTCGCTGAGACCCCGATCCGCGTGATGACGTGGAGGGTCTCTCCCAGCGAGCTCGCTTAGGCTGCCTGGGACTGTCATCTGAGTCAGAGCCTTCAGCCTGAGATGCCTGGGACCCCCTTGAAGCACGGATTAACTCCAACTGAGGGGGACCGGGGAACATTGCCGCAGCAGTGTCCATGGACTGAGTAACTGGCCTGGCCTGCAAGGTCTCTAGGATTTTTGTCATAGTGACAGACATCCTGTCAGCAAAAACAGCAAACTCTGTCCCCGTCACCGGGACAGGGTTCACCGGCGACTCTGCCTGGGCCACTACCACCACAGGCTCCGGCTGACGAAGTGGCACAGGGACCGAACATTGCACACAATGGGGGTCATTGTAACCTGCCGGTAGATTAGCCCCACAAGCGGCACAAGCAGCGTTCACAGCCTGTGTCTTGGCACCCTTGCGTTTTGCAGATGACATGTTGTCGTCTCCTCAGAGCAATAGGGGTATACAGCCAAGAAGCGACCTTACAGTGCAATATATATAGATATATCTGGTACAGGAAAAAGTACACCAAATAACACTGTGGCACTAGTGGGGCCAGCACGAATGTGCTGCTTACCGCCCGCTTAACGCGGGTGTGTGGTCGCCAGAAATCCCTTGTCTGGGTCTCCCAGAGCCTGTGTCCGTTCCCCAGCCAGACTGCATGCAGGAATGGCTGCCGGCGTCTCTGTGGAGGGGGGGCGGGCCCTGGGTGTGCTCAGACAAAAAGCGGGAAACCTGCGTCCCACTGTGCCCAGTGAGAGGACTGGAGCATGTAAATAAGGCTCCAGCCCTCGGCGCTGACGATTGCACAACGCCTGTCCCCTTCCCTGAGTGACAGGGAGGGGGCGGGAACGAAGCGGAGCTAGGCCGCAAAAGCCGGGGACTAGATTTATAAGCGCCGCCGTCGTAAAAGCACGGTCGGCGCTAAGTCCCCGGCGCACTACAAGTCCCAGCCGCGCCGCCGCTCCCGGAGCGGCCGGCGCGGTAGTTCCCAACACATAAAGTCACTCAGCTAAGCTGCAGTGACTCAAACCCCAGCGCGCAGCGCTACTGTCCCCGGCGCACTAGCACACCCAGCAAGTCTGGAGCGTGCGCGGCCAGTCCATAGGGGGACACAGAGTACCTGAATGTTGCAGGGCCTTGTCCCTGAACGGTACCCCGGCTCCTTATCCAGCAGGTTCAATGGGTCTGTGGACGGAGCCCGGCCTCAGGGCTTGGAGGCCGGTAAGATCCCACTTCCTCAGAGCCCCTCAGGGGGATGGGGAAGGAAAACAGCATGTGGGCTCCCGCCTCCGTACCCGCAATGGGTACCTCAACCTTACAAACCGCAAGTGGGGTGAGAAGGGAGCATGCTGGGGGCCCTATATGGGCTCTCTTTTCTTCCATCCGATATAGTCAGCAGCTGCTGCTGACTAAACAGTGGAGCTATGCGTGGATGTCTGACCTCCTTCGCACAAAGCAGAAAACTGGTGAGCCAGTGATCCCACTGGGGGTGTATAGCCAGAAGGGGAGGGGCCTTACACTTTTTAGTGTAATTGCTTTGTGTGGCCTCCGGAGGCAGTGCTATACACCCAATCGTCTGGGTCTCCCAATGGAGCGCCGAAGAAATTCTTTTTTTTCACATCCTCAGAATTCTTTGCTGTTCGCTGCCATGTTCAACTTCCAGTGACCAATATGAAAGTGTATGAGTAATAACATCAAATTAAACACTCCTGCCCCCATTCACACCTGGGACCTTGTAACATGGCTAACTGGGCACAATTTACAAAAAAGTGAGCGGTGTACTCACTTTTGTGATTATATTATATACACACACACACACAAATTAGATTTGTGCATTTGGGTGAATGTGGGAAGGCAAAAACAAACACTACTATGGTCCCAAAAGGATTTCATAATAGGGTGTGTTTTTGTACTATTGCAAAAAAATAGTTCCACTGGTAGCAAGGATAAAAATTCATACAATTTACCTTTCTAGACTGATCCATAGTGATGAAAGATGGAATCATAGATTTTCTTAGAGAATACTTGTCATGCCAAAGTCTGTCCGTTTTTACTGTAGGGTCTGAAGCTACAAAAAACTAAAAAGACAATATATATTCAGTATACAGTAATTTTCCATTATACATGGATGTAAAACATAGTACAGCAGAGTTTTACTTTCAGTAAAGATTGTTATTCTTTTTATTGCTGTGTGAATTATCTCTAACAAGTGTACAAATGCAATTCCTATTTTTTTTTATCTAAATAAGTAACAGAAGTGGTCTCTGACCATTTAACAAACACAATTGAACAAATTGACATACACTGACGAGCAAATCTGTAACTTTTGATTTCAGACTCCATGGCTCACCATACACTACAACTTCATTTCATAGACAATTATCTTTCCTAACTCATACATATATTTGATGTAAAACTATTTAGCATATTATTAGTTATGAATATTCTTGGCATGTCACTGTATGGTTACCGTTTTGCTGCTAAAAATCTAAATAATTTTAAATTTTTTCTTATTTTGTAAATCCACCTTTGGCTTTCAACACAGCCTGAATCTTTCTGGACATGCTCTCGAACAGATTCAAGCATGTCTCGACGAAAATCTAATCCCAGGTCTCTTCTACATGTGCCCACATTTTTTTCCCCAACTTTACCCACAAGTGTTCAATTGGCTTGAGATCTGGTGACTGTAGGGGGCCAATCCAGCATCTCTACTTCACTGTCATTGAACCATATCTTTGCCAATCTTCATGTATGCTTCAGGTCACTGTGCTAGTGGAACACTACATTGTGATTTTCATACCCAGAATACTCGAGTGTACGAAGAAATTTGTCCTGTAGGATATTCATAGTGCTCAGCATTGAGCTGTGAAACGACCCCATATTGTAAGACTTTCTCCACTGAACTTGACAGTTCCTTACATTTCTCGATCGGTTAGCCTTTTTCCTTTGTTTCTTCCAGACTCATTTGTATCCATCAGAGTCTACTCTATTGACTTTCATCTTATCGCTCCAAAAATCACCCTTTTCCAATTTTCTACGGTCCACTTTTTTTCAAACTTGAGCCGACACTTGTTATGACAATATTGAAGTCGAGACTTTTTTACCTTTTTATGGGCCACCATTCCATCATTGTGTATAGTGCATGTTTGTCACACCATAACAAAGACTTTGTGATGAGCCTACTTGGTGACTCCTAAAATTTTGCCTGGACAACCACCTCTTTTCTTCAGAATGGATGAATGGACTTCATTTTGTATTCTTCCAACTATTATGGCACTCACATGATGTAGTTTGGCAATATTCTTGGCCGAGAGAGAAGACCCCCCCCCCCCCCATCCTTCTATGCGCGTGATGATCCAGTTTCTTTTTTCTTGGTAAATCTTCATGGCTGCTCCTTAATTCGAACCAGTGACCTTTCATTGGGGAAGCTATTATGGAACGTGAGAACAGGTTAAAACTCGTAGTATACAGGAAGAAACGTTTTTTCCAACACCAGGAGCAAAACAGTAAAGGCCTCGTTACACGCAACGACGGATCTAACGATATATCGCCGTGGTCACGGATTCCGTGACGCACATCCGGCATTGTTAGCGACGTCGTTGCGTGTGACAGCCAGGAACGACCGTTAACGATGGAAAATACTCACCTTATCGTCAATCGTTGATACGTCGTTCCTTTTTAAAAAATCGTTGATTGTTGAGCATGCAGGGTTTTCGTCGTTCCCAAGGCAGCACACATCGCTACGTGCGACACCTCGGGAACGACAAAC
This sequence comes from Anomaloglossus baeobatrachus, assembly GCF_048569485.1. Lineage (NCBI taxonomy): Eukaryota > Metazoa > Chordata > Amphibia > Anura > Aromobatidae > Anomaloglossus > Anomaloglossus baeobatrachus. The sequence goes on along the minus strand of NC_134354.1, from coordinate 542,136,019 downwards.
TGCAGCTTAGCTACGGTCGCCAGCAAGGCGGAAGAAAGGAGGTGGGCGGCATGTTATGGCCGCTCATCTCCGCCCCTCAGCTTCTATTGGGCGGCCGCTTAGTGACGCCGCACGAACCGCCCCCTTAGAAAGGAGGCGGTTCACCAGCAACAGCGACGTCGCTACGCAGGTAAGTCCGTGCG